>NC_083478.1:11370000-11670000 GCF_030014155.1 Tachysurus vachellii | reverse complement strand
AAATGATTACGTTTTTATTTTCTGATTATTGATTACTGATTATTTTCCTAAAGCAACACACCCCATCATGTTTAACTTAGACATTATTACTGTTAAATCATATGTGATTTTATTAATAGCCCTTCTGATTTATCTATATTATCTTAGTTATGAATTTTCTTAACTTTAATATTATGCTCAACAAAAAGCCCATAAAAAGCAAACAGCCTTCCATCCTCTTCATTGGCAACTTAGCTTAATAATCTTATAGGAAAAAATAGTGCAACTTTATCAGAATCTCAGAGTAAGATGGGAATGTGTAATCCCTATCATTACAAGCATCATACTGTACACCCCAGTCAGTGGCAACATTTAAACCTGAGCGTCATTGTTGAAAAAAGATACAACCAACTATCCCCTTGCTGTCACTAACTTTTGCTTTCGAATTGCTAGAAATCTTTCCAAATTTAAATTGAATTGTCCTTTTAATGGACTTTTAAGGACTGGCCCTGATATATAAAAAAAAAACATACCAGAGATAACCTGTACAACCAGGTAAATAGAAAACAAATTACAATTCTAATAAGTGATTTCATGTTTTATCCAAAAACACCTCCCCTTATCCCTTTCCTCACTCTCACCCTTAAGATCTATGAATTCTCAAATGTATTATCATTGCTATGGCTCGAATGATAATATTTCTTATAACAGATCAAAGCTAAAAGAGTGCTTTAATAACCAAGAGTCCCTTGATGTGATACATTGGGTTACATACTGGCCCTCTTGTGACACATGTGACTGTCTTTCTGTCAAGCAGACACACACGATCACACACACACGATCACACACACACACACACACACACACACACACACACACACACACACACACACACACACACACACACAGCTTTTTTGTGTGTCGTTTTTTTTCCCCCAAGAGCACTTTAGCTGAGGAGATTGCCTTTTTAAGGTGGAAATCAATATCTTTTCTTTTCCTATCTCCCTTCTTTGTGCTGTCCTCTCAATTCTGGAGCCCCTGCCTTATCCTACACTTTTGCATTACATATCATAGAAGCACTTCTCTACTCTACTCTACTCTACTCTTCTCTTCTCTTCTCTACTCTACTCTATTCTTCTCTACTCTACTCTACTCTACTCTACTCTACTCTAATCATATCAGGATAATGAGGGAAATGTAAATGATGTAGTCACCATGTGTGTTTAAAATTGTGTAAAGGGCAAACATCTTTCTTTCTTCAGACATACCATTGCCATTTTATTAGTTTTCTAATTTTCAAAAAAGTTTTTTTTATTATTTCTTTGATTTTGTTCCCTTCATCCTTTCTCTTCTTACACTTACCAGAAATAATAAATATTTGAGTAGCCAAGTTTAAAGTACTAGGGTGGTATCTAAGATGACTAAATAATAATAATAATAATAATAATAATAATAATAATAATAATAATAATAATAATAATAATAATAGTTGAAGTATACTGTTAAAACAGACCCTGACAGAGTATGATATGTGTTATACCTCAAGCCTTAGTTGCAATTGCAACATGCAGCAACATAATCAGGCCTTTGTCCAAAACTCAGTGAACAATAAAATAAGTGTTCAAGGTGGAGAACAACAGCCTTGGGATTTACTGCAGAAAACTATTTCATTGGCACAATCTGGCAAATCGAGCAGTATGGAACGGACACACGCACAGGATATTTGACTCGGCCTAGGTGATTTTCTCTCTCTTAAAGCTCAAGAACTCTGACCATACATAGCTGAGCACCATGATCAGCTTGCAGCAGGTCAGCTCACTGAGTTTCAGGGCTGAACTGGGGGGGACACAAAGCTTTATTTGGGTAGCCTAAAAATACCAGCAGATGAAGGGCAGCAGTGTAGGTTATGGCTTTTGTGAAAGACAGATTCTAAAAACCCATTCTAAAAATTTCTCTTTTTACAGCTGTGGGAAAGATATTGATAAAAAATTGACCAAAATCAAAACAGCACAGGCAAAATTTTCAGTCTAAATACCACCTGCTTATCCCTCTCACGATCTGCCTATCAAACATTCCCCTTTCTCTGCAGGAAGCCCAGCCTACTCAATGCCCAACCCACTGAGAGGCAAAGCAAGCAACACTTGAAGGTGCTATTTTTTGCCCTGCCTCACTAAATAAGGTCAGAGTGTGAAGGAAGTGGGTGAAGGGCCAGATGGACGTTGGTCGGCCTTTACACCAGGGGTATAAAAGCCTCAGGACGGTGGGAGGCTCTACTGATCACTCTTAACTCTCGATACCTGCCCTGTGTGTAGCATTATCACATTGCTCTAGATTTTATTTTTTTTTAGATCATCACGGTCATGTCTGGCTGCTTTGTATCTAATGCTATTTGATTCTTTTTCCTGAGGTCTGCTGCCGTGACGAATTTTGATGGTGTTATTAACCAGGCTGACCCACTTCTTTTTGGCTTTTGGGATGGACAGGAGTGTGTGACAGTATGGAATATAAGACGAACTTGAAGACATCCCAGGGAATAAACAGTGAAAAGCCATCACTAATCTTTATCTTACCAGTGCTGTTTCTGCATTTTTTTCTTGTTCTCTTAATGACAACACACTGTCCATACTGTCTCCTACTCCTGTTTCAGATCCCACAGGATGTAACTCAGAGAATCTGGCTTCCATAGGACAGGTGGGAGGATAGGGGTGGGGTTTCCTCTAAAAGTACCATGATGCATTGCCAAGCAGACATGCCCATACGGTGATGAGATGGGCTGGAGGTCTATGATAGCCAAAGTTATTTTTAACCTACCTTGCTCTGTTCCTCCAGCCTTTCTATTTTGATTCCTTTCAACTTTTCTTTTTCCTGTCCACCATATGAAGAAGCAAGACACCTCTAATGTCACTGGCTCCTTTTCTCCTTCATCTTTCTTTTATTTTCACCTCCTTTTCCTCTCTCTCTCTCTCTCTCTCTCTCTCTCTCTCTCTCTCTCTCTCTCTCTCTCTCTCTCTCTCCCCTTCTCTCTGCTCTCATCCTTAAACTCTCAAACGCTGATTCAGCTGCTGGTACTGTATACAGACGATCCTGCTACCATCCCCATCCAGTACGGCCTCTCTCGGTAAGTGAGTGTTTATGCGTGAATGCATGTATGGGACGTGTGTGTGAACACTCTTTATCTTGTCCTGTCTCTACTGCTGCATGCCTGTGTTTATGTATGTGTTAATATGCAGCCGGAGTAGCGCTGAGCTCTCTGCTCTGGCATACTGCTCCTGTCAAAGTTGCTTTAGTGCTAGCGCTAGTGGAGATGCTAGCACCCTTATTATACTACTGCATCACATTACAACCTGCACCAGGTTATGTCGACAGAAGAAGCTGAAGCAATTCGAGAAGTTTGGAAATGGCAGAGTTCTTTATTGTTTTAGACTTTTAGACACCAGGGGTCTTTTTGTCTTTTTGTGTAAAAAATGTTCCAGTTTATTTTATTTTATAAGAGTACATACAGATTAGGGTACTTTGTTTTTACTCACATGTCACTCAGTATGAATTCCAAAGTGATCCTTTTAAAGAGAAGTAATCAGGGACTGACAGTGATGATGAGACATAAAGGGACTGACTCATATGACCTTGACCTCTCTGTGGAACATAAAGCCTGGTCAACTCTCTACCTGCTAATTTTACCCTGTTGGCATGGTGGTGACCCAGGCCATGTTTAAATGCAGACTGAACCAGAGCTTTGTGGATCAGGTGACAGTTGGACTCTTCTCAGATTGAACAGCTGCTCTAGGTGGAGGACTGTGGTGTGGCGAGATCGGGATTGGCTAGTGCAGGACAGGAATGGTACACCTGTTCCTAAAGTGTGTGTGTGTGTGTGTGTGTGTGTGTGTGTGTGTGTGTGTCTCCTGACAAACATATTTCCAAGTAATCATTCCATGTATAGTGCAGGTTTGGAAAGCTCATTAAACGTGTGGGGTGGGGGAGATCTGGATTTACACAACTAACTGGTAGCATCAAAGAAGGACAGATGAAAAAGAAAGGCGGGTGAATGCGGGAGAGGGAAGGAGTGGTGATTTATGATGACTTTCAGTTTAATTACAGAGAATCTGCTATAGGGAGAGTCAGCTATATACAGTCATCCATAAGACGCTGGATGCAGACTTCTGCGTGTCAGTAAACTACATACAGTTTAACCTATGGACTATTTATAATTTATACAGAATTCTTGTTTATTAAGCAATCTGTTCACGTACACTTACGAAGCCAGATTATTTGCCGTATGAAAAGTATACGTACGCTAAGTTTTTAAATGATCATCTAATAATGACAGCTCCATCTATTTAATTTGTAATAGTATCATGTCATGTAAAATAATATTGATGTTTATTGAGATGTTCAAAGTGTAAATGACAGAAAAGAGGGATTGCTTTCATAAATTGTTATGCGTATTCTGTATATAGGTAATGGGTGCACATGGTGTTGTCTGGTACTCAGTCTTACATTGGTAATATATTATCCCACTTTATATAAAATAGTGTGTTCTTTAATACTTCAGTTATTAATTATGAGCTTCCATAGTCCAATATTTTAATCTCTGTATTATTCATTAAGTTAAAAAAAAGTGTGTGTTATTATATATGTAATTATATGATGACAACTTAATTATATTTTGGCGAAGCTTTATGATATAGTCATATTATTTGGTTTGTATGTGAATGTGGGGACAAACCTGAAGATACGTAGTTAAATGTAGAATGTAGTTAAACATCTGCTTCATATCTGCTTAATTACACAACATGAAGAACCAACAACTGTTTCCTTGTTACATCTTGTAATTACCAGATCATTGTCAATGTAGGTACATAAAGGTAAAGCAGTCTAATGATTTTGTTAAAAATCCTTTTGTTAAGGACACTTAATATAAAATAACATGATAGACATACTTAGGCACAGCATGAGGGATCATTAGATTACTGAGGCTGGTTGGATCCTCATCTGACTTCCCTGTGCTCTAATTATTGGTCATGCAAGGGTAACACACACACACACACACACACGCACACACACACATACACACTTTATAGTGTCTCTGCAATCCAACACTGCAGTGAGGTACTTGCAGTGAAAGCAGTGACACTTCCCTGTGATGGTCTAATTATTTAAAGGGAAACTCAGCGCTGTGCTACTTGAGTTTATCACTGAGCAAGGGGTGTAAAAATAAGGTGATACAAAGGAGATACAAATACACATTCTGTGTAGACACAGTGATCTTCTTTGTGTTTTGAATTTATATATGTAATGACAATACATAGATGTATAAATGTAATAGATATTTATAGATGTAATGACTTTATATTCCAGAGCTGCCTATGAACCCTTGGTATAAACACACATACTGTAGTTGTGCGTTTCTATCAGATCATTATTTGATGCATATAATCAGGGGGAAGTGTGAGTGAGAGAGTGGGATATACTGTCAGGGGTCAATGAAAGTAAGGGGAGGAGAAAAGAGCGAGTGGAAGAGAGAATGAGGAGGAGGTGTGCATGTGTGTGTGTGTGTATGTGTGTGTGGTGCAGGCTCTATAGGCTGTGCATTATAGACTGAGTGAGTGAGAAAACCAGGCATGAGAGGATGAGAGGGAGAATGCAGTGACGCTAGGTCAGCGATACAGATCATCAGATAACCATTTATCTCCTCTGGACCATATTAGCTACACATCAGAATGTTCGAGGCTATTCAGGACAGTGATGAGAGAACAGAGGAACCATGCAGTGGATAAACTTTGCTTCTTGTGTGTATGTGCGCGTGTGTGTTGGGGGACAGACAGACAGGGAGATGGGGGAGGGAGAGAGTGTTAGAGTGTGAAACACAGAATAGTAGAAAGAGAGAGAGAGAGAGAGAGAGAGAGAGAGGGAGAGAGAGAGAGAGAGGGAGAGAGAGAGAGAGACTCAGATAGCAGAAGAGGGAAAAAGAAGGAGGAAAGAGATTGCAGAGGCAGCACCTGGGCCAGAGTAGAAGAGATGAATGGACAAGGCACTCTTTTCCTTCCTGTTTGGTGCATTGGCCTATTAGAAACTGAACTGAACTGAAACTGAACGTGAACCTGGGGGACTCAATCTGATGGTTACCCAATAGGTAAGTACCAAATCCCTCTCTCTCTCTCTCTCTCTCTCTCTCTCTCTCTCTCTCTCTCTATCTCTCACTCTCTCTGCTGCAGTGGCACCTCCAGGGCTAACTGTCAAGGTGAATTGTGCATGGAGCTGCTCTGCATAGGCAGACTTTAAAAAAAACTAGCACATCTGTGTCATAATGTGCATGTGCAAAAAGGTTCATGTGTGTACAGCAATGCAGCTTTTTTCCAGAGAGTGAGAGAGAGATAAAAAGAGAGAGAGAGAGAGAGAGAGAGAGAGAGAGAGAGAGAGAGATTTAAAGTGCTGAAAATCTCTAAGTTATGAAAAGAAAGGCAGCGAGAGATAAAATGCGTCAACTACCAATATACGCTTATGGTGTAATAATTTATACTGCTTGTGGTTTTTTCTCAAAGCGATATAAAAATGTTAAATATTTATTTGAGGGAAATGAACCAGAAAAAAATGTGGTATTAGCTACTTGTCCTGTGAAGTAATCAGGAGATGCAGTCCGGATAATTTTCGCTTTTGTGGTGTAATATTTAGTACTGAATTAGCATGAGCCTTGTACATTACACATACAGAGACCTAAATTACACTTGAATTAAAAAGGGAAATAATATATAAAATATATAAAATATAATTCGTATGTATTCTACTGTAATAGCCATATAAAAAAAGTTTCGCAGCAACTTTGCACTACACCAGTGTTCTTCCATCGAGAGGGCGAGGCAGGTATGGGACAGTGCTGTGTATCCGAGCCCATGGACCCTGCTTGGGGGACATACTTCTTTATATGCCCATATGAACACAAGCAACTATGGAATGTAAAGAAGTATGTATCCCAGGCAGGAGAGAGAGCGGGGCTTCACACACACTTCACACTGTCTGAGTGAAAAAACGAATCGCAAACTGTCTGAATTTGAAGTGAGATTTTAGAGAATTCCTACAGGAATACTTTAATTGTTGTGTGTGTGTATATTAGATACACTCTGTAATAGTTTTCCTTGAAGTGAGAATATTGTTTTACTTCTATTCCCAAATGCTGTCTTATATAGAATATGATAGAGAGAGAGAGAGAGAGAGAGAGAGAGAGAGAGAGAGAGAGAGAGAGAGAGAGAGAGAGAGAGAGAGAGAGAGAGAGAGAGAGAGAGAGAGAGAGAGAGAGAAATTTGTAAATATAAAGAAAGAGAAAGTGAGAAGGCAAAATATATCAAACCTACACCATTAAACTGTAATTTAGAAGGAACGTTTCTATCATAAACCACATGCTCCTGGTTCATCAGCTTCAGGACATAGACTTAGTACTAGAACACAGTTATTAGTACATAATTAGCAATTTTACTACACTTTCAGTCATGCTAATCCATTCACTTAAACTACAGCATGACATGTTCAGCTGTCTTGTGTGTGTGTGTGTGTGTGTGGTTGTCTGTGTGGACAAATCTCAGATGTCCTGATAATAATAAGCACATATGATATTTTGACCTTATAGGGACAATTTGGCTGGTTTAAATTAGGAAATCATTTCTACAATTATTGCAAAGCAGCTTAACACAAAATATAGGTGTAGGCATTGCCAATATTTTGACATTTAATATATTTAATATATTGGTTTCCTTTTATACTGTATACTGTACTGAAAATATACTGTACAGGAGCTATAGCATTTTGAGCTACACAAGGCAATTAACTCCCCATGCATTAACAGTGATAAAGGAGTGTGTATGAATGCGTCTCTGTGTATGAGAGTCTGGGCTGTGCGATTGTCATTTAGCCTTCTTCACCAGCATAAAATAAATTAGCCTGGATCATCCGGACACTAAATCTGAGGCATGTTACAGATATGGACCTTGCTGAGCATCAAACTCCTGTCAGACTAGTCCACTGAGAACAGTCATCGAATCACAGCTCTCAATTTACACACACTGAACAGCTGAGCAGCGTCTGAGACTATATCTGCGCATGCATGTGAAAGGAATGGTCCAAAATTAGAAACGATGAAATAGATCCAAATGGCAAAAGGAAAAAATATGAGTGTTACAAAAGAAAACAAGAACATTAAACTTAAAAAAATGCCTTAAAAAGAAGATGAGCATTCGACAAAACGGGAGCATATGCATATAAGTGAGCGAGACAAAGAAAGAAGGAGAGAAAGTGGGATAGGATACTCCAGGGACCAGGTGCAAGAGTGTGCATGACCGAGTTGAGAGCAGAAACATATAGAGCATGGCTGCAGGAGAGCATGTAGTTGGGAATGTGGGCTACATGGTGGAGACAGGGAGATAAAGAGTGGTGGTCTGTTAGGAAACAAAGAAAGAAAGAAGGAAGAAAGAAAGAGGTCAGTATGTGAGATCATATGTGCGTAGGAAAAGGCAGGGGATGGACAGATGAGGATGTTTTAGGCAGGCTGAATACAAGGCTGCGTGGATGGTCAGATAAAGTGATTGAGGTGTGGAGGGGAGGGGTGTATTGTTCGGTCACTTTGCCTATGTCAGCAGGTGGAAGTGCTTATCAGGACATTAAATATGCAGCAATGCTGACTGAGTCAGTGTGCTGAGGCAGCCAAAGTCAGGGGCCTAGGGGCCCACTACAGCCAGATCAGGCCTAAACCTGCCTTAACTCTAATCCTGTGTTGTCCAACGTGCTTCATGACCCAGAGATGGAAGAAGACAAGGTGCAATTTAACAAAATTACATCGCTGGGGAATTAAAAGGTGATGAAGCACACGGGGTTTTAATGATTATTGAATTAAAGTGATAGCACTATACATGAGTCAGATGAATGCATTATTGGAATAAATCAGCATGTGTGCAATATATAGAATGCAAACCATATCAACATATGAGTGAATTATATATATATATATATATATATATATATATATATATATATATATATATATATATATATATATAAATAATCCTCTTTTTCCAAATTTTCTCTCTGAAAGAATTCAGAGAGAATAATGTATGTCGTAATGTACACAGTTAAGGGACATGTATTATATGGAACTCACTGCGTAATATTTGATAGCGTTTGATCCAACTTAAATCAGAACAAATAAACCTCTCTATCATGTTGCTTAACAATTCTTATACTCACATTCATCATGACCTCGAGTGTAGTTACCCCCTGAAATTTCATTCTGATTTGTCCTTTGTAAATCAGGGCAAATGTAGACCAGAAAGCACCATTTTGCTTTAGGTTAATGAAAAATAAATCTGAAAAATAGCTGTGGAAAGATTTCCAGTAAATTCAGCACACCTAGATGACATTTATATATAATTCAACGTGCTGTATGTACTGTATGGTTGTAAAGGCGGAAATCTGTGTTTGTTTGAGTAGGCATATAAATCCAGTGCGGTAAATCAGAGTGCGGGTTCACGACAGCAGCTTGCTGAGAGCTGTATTATAAGTCATTACACAATAAGCGCACAGTACATGACAACTGCTTTGCCTCGGGGAGTTATGATAAGCAGTCTTAGTGCTGAACCTAAACCATCTATCCTGTTCGATGCATGAGTGGCATTTCTGAGCACCGTGTGTGGTGGGATTTACTGTAAAATCAAACTGATGTTTTGAGACACAGCACAAGAAGCCGGAATTTAAACCACGTTTCCAGTTTAAATCATTAATTAGCATGTGCAATCCGGTTGAGACATGATCAGAGGCTACCTCTAGACCTCAAAGAGATCAGCTGAGGCCAAAAGTTAAGCCTCTAGAGTGAATGCAGAGGTCAGATCGTCGGGAATGTCTGTATGCGTGCTCACCATTAACCATGATCCCCTTGACAGTTAGTCGGTCAACCAGTGTGGTTTGGTTATAGCAGCATCTTAAAGGTTCAGCTAATAGGGGCTGAGGACGAATCAGGCATGCATAAATTTACAGCACTGCATAAAATGGGGTTATGTAAAAGTGACTGTGACACAGATGAATTTTTTTTTTCACAATTTAGGAAATACAGAAGACAGATGTAAATGATGACAATGAGATTTGCAGCTTTGAGCTAGAAAAATTAATGTTTTAGTGAAGCACAGTTTGCTTCAAATTGCATCCATGATCTAAACTGCCTACACACACACACACACACACACACACACACACACACGCACGGGATCAATGCCTCAGTAATTTGTTTCAATCAATTAAGGAGACATCTGCTAGCATTTAAGCACAATAACAGCCAATCCCATCTACATGAGAGAGCGAGAGACTGTGAGAGAGGCGTACAGATAATTACATAGAATCAAAGCTTAGTGGACCATCACAGATGGACTTATTATTACTGACTATAATTTTTCTTTTAGCTGAGCTGAGGGCATTTCCGAGTGAGACAGCCAAAGCTTATTGACACCATAACTTTTACTAGTTTTCTTCGCCTGGTGTTTCACCTTTTATAGTTCACATGTCTGTCCACAGCTAGCAGGAAGCTCTTCCTACTGAATCCGTTTACACACACTATAACAAATTCAACATCAATAAGTGGACACGTCTCCTCAACATTTGTACTGTAGCCTAATTAAAATTCACTAGAGCTGTAAACCAGAAGGAGAGCATTAAAAGAATGTGGGCACGATATTGGGGTTTTAGGGTTCGCCCTGCTCTTTTGGTTGGCATACAAGAAAACAGCCTGTTACAGCCAATTACACACAATATTACTAATAATATATCACTGCAAAAAAGTGGCACAATGATTGTTATTACATATGATTAATACTGCTATTAAAGTGTTATTACATAATGCTAGTAAGCCTGGGGAGCATGAAAATTCTCATTGCTTGTCCACTGTCAATCATGAGCAGATGCAGGAAAAGCATCTGTCTTTGAAATGACTGCATATTCTGCTCTTTTATTTCATACATACACACCATAATATTCCTGCAAAAGCAGAAAAAACACACCATTGCTATAGAAAAGGAGAAAATATAGCACTTATGATTTGGTGATGTTTTATATTACCTACCTATGTATAGAGTTAGAAAAAATTTATGAAATAAGAAGAAAATATATTAATTACCTTCTATATGTTGTAGAACAAACAAATCACAAAAATGATTGATGAGTGAGTGTGTGTGAGTGTGTGTGAGTGTCTGAAGATCTGAAACACTGTATCCTGTATTCTCTCTCTCTTTTTCTCTCTCCCTCTGTCTCTCTCACCCTCTCTCTCACACACACGCATACACACACACGCATACACACTTAGTTGAACACTTTAGTGCACAGTCAGGTACATTCCAGCACAGATATGTGGGTTAACGCCAATAGCTAACAGGATTCAAGAGAGAGAGAGAGAGAGAGAGAGAGAGAGAGATGATGATGATGATGATGATGATGATGATGACGGGCTGCAACAAAAGGTAGAGTTTAACCCAATAGGACAGAATATGAGAGTGAGAAGGTTAGGCAAAGAGAAGGTCAAAGCCAGTGGGATGTCGGAGCATAAACAGGGTGTAGCTTAGAAAGGGCATACAACTGTTGAAAATATATTAGATAAAAAGAAAGAAAGAAAGAAAGAAAGAAAGAAAGAAAGAAAGAAAGAAAGAAAGAAAGAAAGAAAGAAAGAGAAAAAATATAAATGACAAAATTTTACTGTCTTAATTAAAACGACATTTTCTTTATTTAACACAAAGCTCAGGTGATTTACACTGGTGCCAATTCATGTGACATCTGAATTGATGTACTGTAAGGCTTTTAGACTAAAATGAAATTCAATTCATTTTTAACAATGGACATTTTCTTTACCAAACATAAGAAATATAGTACAAAAGGTCTATTATACATAAATTTATATTAAACAAAAAGTTTAAGATCACTTTAAATTTATGTTTTTTAATTTGTATAATTTAATTCACATATTAAATATTATTATATTAATAATATTTAAATATTATAATATTTATTCACATATTATTACCATTTTGCCAAAGACTATTTGAACTACGACATAAGTTTATGTTATCCAGGCTGATTGGCACAAGCTGTGGTTCCCTACAAAGCAAGATGACTGATTTCCAACCGACCATAAATCATTTTCCGGCTTAATAAAGTAATTTCACAGATAATATACCGCAATTTCAGTACAAACAGTATAGTAAAAGAACTTTTTTTAAACATTTACATTGATTTACAATTTGCATTTATTCATTTAGAGTAAATAAAGTTTACCTCACATTACTTTTAATGTACTAAAATTCAAAATGCACCTCAACAAATTAGTGCAAGAAAGAATCAGGTACAAAATAAATGGACTTGTATTAAAACAACCCAAAATGTCTGACAACTGAACAGAACAGGTGTGAAGAAGAACAGACACTGAGAGAGTGGAGAGAGACTGGAATAACTGCAAGTGCACAGGAGTGCTATAGAGTGCTGTCAGAATCTTATAAATGGAAGTAGAATAAATCTTCTTCTATTAACATGATGAATATGATGTACATGATAGTGAAACATAATCCAAAGCAGATACTTTGCAGTAGTCTGAATAAAGCCTGAAGTGGCGCTGAGAGCCTTGGTCAAGTTCCAGGATGATCACTGCTGTGAGGAAAACACTCAAACTCACTGATCTCCACGTGAACTGCTTAAGGAATGAAACATTAATGGGGTGACTGGGACCAGATGCAGAGATTGAGAGAGAGAGTGAGAGAGAGAGATAGACGGAAAGACTGATGTGCGGTATTTTAGGTGGACACTCCAGAGAGAAGGTGAACAGAAGGTCAAGGAGATGAGTCACAACCACACAAAGGACAACAAGAGGAGATGAAGGAGGAAAGGAAAAAAAAAATCAGCCAAAAATGACATGGAATGTGTGTGCGTGTGTGTGTGTGTCTTTGTGTATGTGTGTGTACAGTATGTGTGTGTGTGTTTGTTTGTGTAATGTACATTTATTACCTCAGTACATTTTCTTAGTGTAGGTGTGTGTGTGTGTGTGTGAGTGTGTGTCCTGCAAGTTCAGAAATGCAACAGAACACCTCTTAGGATTAAGAGTGAAGAAAACAAAAACTGTGCAGAAAAATTCCCACTTGTCAGCAGAAAGAGGAATAAAAGATGAATTCAGGGATATCCCACTTTTTTCTATTTTTTTCCACAAGAATTTAATCATATTCTTTTTAACCAACATAATGCTACTGTCTTGTCGTGGTCATGAAATGCTTTTAGAGATGTAACACACACACACACACACACACACACACACACACACAAGCTTGTGATCCACTTAAAAAAATAATCACTTGATTTGTGATATACATTTATAATTAAATGAAATCCACTTGTGGAATATTGTTAAGAAAGTTAGCTGTTTTCTGGATATAACAATTTTGTAATGATAATCAGGTTTTAGGATCTGCACTGGTCTATTTGTAATATTTTTCCTTCTAGTGATCTAATTAATAAAGTTCATCTATTTATGGATATTAAAAGCTGACTTTCCATAAGTCGCAAAAATGCTTCAGAAACGCTTCATACGAACTGAACCTGGTTTGTCGTAGATCGTGCAATTTTAGCGATTGTGATTTGAGATATTCACTGATGGCTACACAGCAGATGCATAGTTCAGTGTAATACAGAGCTTTTTGTTTCTGCTTGAGTTCCTCCTTCACTGCTGTTTCTCCATGTTACTGCTGCTCATTCAGTGCCCTGTGTGTGGTTGTGTGTAATGGACTGGCTAATGATATCTACAATACATAGTTTGGTATTAAGGATTTTCTAATGTGATAAAGATTTTGCGATATCATACCATTTTGCAATTTTAAAAAAAATGAAACGGAATAAAAAAGTTGTCATGGTGCATTTTAGGAGCTCCCCAGGAATCTCATTTCAGACTGGACAAGACAAACAATGCAAAAACGAGAGAGAGAGAGAGAGAGAGAGAGAGAGAGGTTTAAAAATAAAACGATTCCAAATACAGTAGTGAAAAAAAATTGCTAACTCTAATTAGTGATATCATTACCATGTGACTTAAAAGGTTAATAATAAAATTTTGTTTTGGAATTAAATCCAAATGAAAATAAAGACACCTCCCCGTGACCTGAGGTTCGGATAAGCGGTAGAAAATGAATGAATGAATGAAAATAAAGATCAAGAAATAATCACTACAGTATAACTGTTATACTATAAAAGGATGAAACAATATCATATTTTTATCATGAAACAATAAAACAAAAAAATATATATATATATATATTCATTTTGAGCATTATTAATGTTTTCCTTCCATTTTTTCCCATCACACTGGACATTCTGGGCCTCTTTATTTTTTGTAGAGAACACATGGATGAGAGTTAAGGCTATTGTTACTGTCGCACTTTGCCTGGATCAGCCAATCAGGGGCTGAAAGAGTGCTGAGTAAGGGCTGAACGCTCACGTCCAAATGCAGGGGCAAGCGGAAAGGAGCTGCAAACGCACTGCAGCATGGTTAACACCTCTCAACAAAACCACCCAACTCCAGTCCCATGCTCGAGTGCCTGTGATTTGCCTCATCAGGGCCCTTAAAATGGCTAATGACTTCTTTTTTGCTCTGTAGGAATCTAATCTAGAAATAAAAAGCCGATAGTATATAAATAAGAACAGAGTTAATGGTGGGCGCACATTAAAGTTTACAAGCGGGACAGAAATCAGTGTAATAAACAGCAGGGATTGAATGAGGACAATTAGCAAGCCGGCTGATTGTAGCAAATACCACGGCTGGGTGTTGTTTTTAACCCTGAGTTACCACATGATGACTGAAATCCTGACATGACATTATAAATGATTCTGATACACCTGTAAGATAGGAAATATTACATATTTTTATATCAAATTTCAGTATAGGTTTCATTTTATTTAGTTCATTAAATAGTAAATTAGACTTATCACTGACCTGCACAGTTTCTCGTCCTCTCCCAGAAAGCTCCCAGAGCTTAATAGTGAACAGAAGAGCCCTTTATGAGCTTGATCAGATGTGTCAAGAGCAACAGAAAATTTTACGACATTTTACAAGACATTGTGTCACTGGAAGTCACTGCCAACATTTTAAAAGAGTGTGTTGTGTTTAAAAGACATAATTCATTAAATGTATTTACTTCTGTTTGCTTATGCATTGCATTACGAACATAAAGGCAAGCTAAATTAGTCAATTACATATTAGTCAATAATATATAGTTTATAACCATATCTTAGATTAATGTTACCATAATTCTGTTAGATCTGACAGCGAACATATCATGGTAAAAACGACCGGTCGTTCTGATCTCATGCCAAAATTGTAAGTAATTGAATTCATTTTAAATAAACGTTGAAAAAAACAATGCTGCGAAAACTGCCGCAGTGTCAGTAAAAGCATATTATGTGGCCCAATAACATCCAACCGATCAGGATAAAGGAGCGTCTTTACTTGTTTGTCAATCATATTATCTATTACTTCACAAAGCTCCCTCTCAGGCACTGTGTAGTAGTCAGGCTGTTAGTAACTTAAAATCATAGAGCTTCCTTTGTATTTTTTACTGATTCTGCAGTATGGGGATTGGAAGCTTCATTATTATGTGATATTTTACCAGACCTCAGGCTCTGGGACCTCTTGATTCATGAAAGATGCATTTATAGGAATCTTTCTGTGTTTTTTCATTTCGTTTTATACTTCTATATTATACCTAATAATGAATTATTTTATTCTGGGTACTGTATAAATGTCACTTGCTCTGTGAGTCTGGTGCTCTGAAAACATTTTAAACCTCTTAGTTAAAAAAGTTAAAAGTTAGTGCTTGGTGTGAGAGTCAGACCTGGGGCACTGTCATGGCAAAGAGGGCATGGTGATAGGAGACAGAGGCTAAAAGCAGTTATATTATATAGCTGATAGAGCTGAACAGGTGTGTGCGTGTGGGTTGGTGTGTTGGGGGTTGTGGGCATGTCAGTCACACCACAAACTGAGGCTTGTCCAGATAAGGAGAGAGAGAGAGAGGGAGAGAGAGAGAGAGAGAGAGAGAGAGAGAGAGAGAGAGAGAGAGAGAGAGAGAGAGAGAGAGAGAGAAAGAAAGCGAGATGGGGCAAAGTCTGAGGAAAGATGAAGAATTGGGATTAAGGTAATAAAGTAGAGGATATGTGAAGAAGAAGAAAAAAAACTTTGGTGTTGAAAATTAAGAGAAACGTGACATAATGAGAGCAGATATGAGAGCAATGCCTGTCCTGACTTTGAAAGCCGAATGACGGCCTTGAATAGTTCGATGCTTGGATCATGTCAAACCCCATAGTTATTCACAGGAAACAATTCTCAGCTGTCTAGTCCCATATATCACCTGTACATTGCAAGCCTAGTAGCTGCATTCTCATGGACCCTCACACACCCTTCAGGATTTCAGCTGTCCTAAAACGTGACTGAAGAGATAAGGAATGGAATGTGGCAGGGATACACATACTCAGAATAGACCAGGGTATGCCATCTCTTTAATACCAGCCTGATGATACAACACATGCACCCGCATTACACATGAAAACTTTCACTCAGTTTCTCAAGCCTTGTTCTATCAATAATACAACAAACTCTAAACTCATGTCCAGATTATTCACTCAACCAACTAATGTTCATGTAAGGTGTAGTGCCTTCACACTTTCAGCTTTAAACCTTTACATAAAATGATTAATAAATGTACATATTATGTATTGATTACCAGTAACTGACATTCTTGACATGAAAAGCTAATGCCTGTGATTTCTTAGAGGACTCTAGGATACTGCTTTGGTGTGGCTATTTGTCCGTAGAAGGGACTCTGGGGAATAAGAGGCTGCTGGGGAACAGGCTGTGATTCAGTGATCTCTGCAGTGAGCGTTCTTCCCCTTGTAACACACCCTCGCAGCACATTCTGTCCTTACCCCGGCCAGCTGATCACTAATTAGCAAATGGTTTGTCACCACATTCACTGATTCCTGAATAGAAATTATGCAAGTACACACCAGGTATAACATCAAATTCTATACACAAAAAGCTGTACTCCGGTTACTAGCGGCTTTCTTCTAGCTTCTATCTTTCTTCTTGTATCTCCACTATCCTTTTCTTTGTGTTTTCTTTTATCCAATAAACCCACAATAGATCCACAACATACATTGACAACTGTATCTTTACTGAGATTTGCACTAAGCTCCTAAGAAACATGAAGTTACACTCTGCTCCTAGTTACAGTCTTCATGCATAGAATATCATAATATCATAGTGGTGCAATCATCTCTCTCACACACAGACACACACACACAGACACACACACACACAAGGTGTCAACATTGTCCTTCATTCTTTCTCCATCAGAGGGTTTATTTTTAAAAGGACGGGCGGAGGTCAACAACAAAGTCACAATCGTTCAAGTATTTTAAGAGACAACTAAGATGTAGGGTAGTGTGTGTGTGTGTGTGTGTGTGTGTGTGTGTGTGTGTTGTGTTTGATGGGAGAAACAGTATTTGCGTTATGGATGTGCTGTGTTCTATTTATTAGACCCTTCCCCCATCTATACTATTAAGCCCATCCCACATACCTAATGCAGTCACCCAGTGCAGCCTCAAATGCAGCAAACGCCTCTTTCTCTCATCCTCTCTCTCTCTCTCTCTCTCTCTCTCTCTCTCTCTCTCTCTCTCTCTCTCTCTCTCTCTCTCTCTCTCTCTTTCTCTCTCTCACACACACACACACACACACACACACACACATGCGCACACACACAAAGACTAAATGTGATCAACTTTGCTAATGGCAAAAAGCTTAAATAATGCTAATTTAGAAGTTAGCAGTTGAATTTTGGGACCTCAAGGGCAAGGATAACATGTACAGCTAAATAAAATGTATTTCTAGATGCTTGCTTATGAAAACAAATGACTGCAGGCTGAAGGACTGAAAGGGAAATTGTACTTATTACAGATTACAGCGGAAACTGAGGAAGGTCAGTGTCTATTAATTCTGCCAGCGCTTCATTAGTGGTATTGAAGACTGGGATTAATTTATGGTTTTCTTACGTTTTTCTGAAGCTGCTGTTTCTAAACCTTTTAAGAGGAAAGTGCTAAAGATGCTTTCAGGTCACAGGATGCTCTCAATCTCCATGGGCTTAAATACATGCACAACCTTACACACAATTACTCACTACCCCGTGTGCTCTTGTCAAGATGCTCTTAGAAGCAATCACACATGATGTAGGAGCAGTTATCAAATGGAGAATAAGCATTTCTCTACATGGATATTAAAATATTACACATGCACCTGCTTTATATAAATGTCTTTATGAAGTTGTCACTTTAATATAACTATCTTGGACTCAAGAGTTTGGTTTTCATATGTGTTTTTTGTATGTAAGTTTAAGTAAATACAAGCAAACTTCTCTATCTTGGTGGCAATTGGCTGAGAAGGTTTGACCCCAAACCTCATGGGAGATCCCCAGTTGTTCCCAAATTAATTATTAGTCATGCATGGATCCTTGCTATGCCTTGGTGACTTATGCCCATGAATATATCTCTAGAGAGCGCCAACCAGGGAACATCACTGTAAGGTGTCCAATTCACTTCAGATAGCGCCTCTCAATTCACAAGAGCAGCAGCTCCACTCTAATTCTGTTCACTGCTTTCGAGGCTCATTACCAGTGCTTATACTTATAACATTATTCTTTCTGTCACTACCCATAGCTTTTTACCTTAGGTGAGGAAAGAGATGTAGATGCATGGCTGATTTAATCACAAACACTTCACAATCAAGTGCGTGTCAGTAGTCAGTGATGTTACCTCTTACCGCACCCCAGATGATCCAGTACTCCTGCAGTACCCCCACGACAAATGTGGAGGTACACAATCGTAGGCCTTTTCTAAATCTACAAAACACAGGGCAACAATAATTATAGACACATTATACTGAATGAGCATAATCCCATTATACTTCACAAAGCTGTGCAAGAGTAAAGAGGGTTCTTTCACTGCCAGTTACACTGACATTCCAGGTTCCCAAACATGCCTGCCAGCTGATTGTCATTGCCCCTAACCTCTAACATACATCTTGCAGTGGATGAGCTTCAAAGATGGCACCCTTACATGAACAGCTCAGTCATCAGACACTCACCTGCTGACATCATCACCAGGCCTGGGTTCAGGGAGGAGTCCCACTAGCCCTAATCTGGCTTAGGCATTTTTGTACCTTTCAGATACCTTTTTCTGACCTTTTTTGTGTGGGATCTTTAAGCTCAGTGTGACATAGCCATGAAGTACACAAGCCCCTTCATTACAACAGTGTCTAGATCAATGGAGGGATAGCAACAACTTAAAGGTTGTAATATCAAGTGGAGAGAATTTTGATTTTTTTATTTTTTTTTTTAATAAAAAGTAAAATCTCTTACATCTTCATTGGTTGATTTATGTACACTTTTACAACAGAAGGAAATGTTGGTAAAATTGGTTGTTGTTGTAAAATGTTGGTTGGTTCAACTAATAGCTAAAGTTAAATGTGGACTTTGGAATTTGACAATGGGAAATCATTCAGGATTCAGAATAAAGACATTACAACACAGTTTATGTACAAACCTGACACAAGACTTTGAACAAACAACATCACTTTTTATTCTTGTTCACCATGTTTCTTATAAAAACACTGTCCTCTACTGCTACAGGCCATGAAATTATTAGATTATTATATATTGTGTCTTCAAACTACAGTCATAAAAAGTAAAAATGTGTATTTGTAAATATATTTCCATCTTGTTCAAGCTTAATTTATGCAAACAAGCTGAAACAGACTGACACAGATCATAAATAAACGGAGCAGGAGAGAAAGTGTCATGTTTTGACATATCATAAAAGGCAAACTTATGGAAGTGTGTTTGTTCTATGTGTCTTTTATTGTGACCTTTTCTGTAGATATAAAGTTAAAGTTATTTTTCCTGCTTTGTCTAATTAAATCCTATTGTTTATTTGTCAAGACTTTGAGATGCTAGTGTACTGAAACCAAAATAACTAAGCATTAAACCTGTTACTCACTAAAGTGATGAACTGATCAGCTTTTTTTCTCTGATGTCCTTTGCAGATTCTGGACTGCGGCTGTGATCTCCAGCATTACTGTCCCACTCGTCCCAGAATGCTTTGCTAAAGCTGGTAAAATGGAACCAAATCAACTGTTCTATGGATTTGGTCCCCTTCAACCAGCTGTAGCTGTGCATTGATCACCCCAGAGGGCAATGAGAGACACAGAGAAGATCTGGGCACAAAAACACATACTAACCCTTCAGGATTCACTTCATGAAAATGTCTGACCGGGTCCGAGCATCCAAGGAGCTGTCATATGGATTTGCTGATCTAGCTAGAACACCAAACTGATACATTTCATATCAGATCTCTAATAATGTGATTAAACACTTTGAGGTTATAAGGTGAACATTAGGTATGCCATGCTGTTCAACACTTTATGACTCATAAAATCTGATGATTATGAATCCAGCCCTGGTTGCAATCACTGGGATATGGGCTTGCTGAGCTTTATGTCTGCCCATTGATTTCTTGTCTTGCTGGTGAGAGAGAGAGATGTGAAGAGGACAGGATGGGAGAGAGGGCTGCATGTCAAGCTGTTGAATAAGTAAAGCAATCGTTCCTTTTCTCTTCCTTTTCCCTCTCACACTTGTCGTGATCCTTAATGCACGTTTCTGATCAATAAAAGCTCATCCTGAGGTCCATAAATGCTGAAGTGGGTGTTTTTTTTAATACCGGCTCCTTGATGGAGGGAAGAAGGTCAAAGAGAAGGAAAATGTAGAGGAAGAAAGGGAAAATAAAGGAAGAGAGATGACTGTATGAAGGACAAGAGCTGGCAGATTGACATGACAGTGCAGAAGTGCAGTGAAATGGGTAACACTGTTTTAGTATAGGCTGGATACAGGAATTGAATTTTAGAGAGAATTTCTCATAATGACTTATTAAGGTAAATTAGGGTAACTAAATTAAGGCTAATTATGGAATCATATTAGTTAAACACAAAGGTCTCCATTTTGACACAGCATAATTCATGTAAAATAATTGATTGGGTAGGAACCAACTTTATCTATCTATCTGTCTGTCTATCTGTCTGTCTGTCTGTCTGTCTGTCTGTCTGTCTGAGTATGACTATGCAGGCTATATTGGGGAGCAATGAACAGAGGGTGGGACAGTTGAAATCTGTTGGCGTAGTGGGATTTTTAAACCTACTTCAGTCTAAAACTGCTGAGATTTTTGACTTCATTGCAGACAACCCAGTTTTGTGGAGGGACTCTGCATTCTGTCAACCTACTTTAATGTAAATAGGTTTCTTCAACCAACCATTAAATATTACTTGACTGTTATTTTTTAAAGTGAAAAATAAAAACTGAGTTGTGGCTTCTAAATGTTAATCAGACATCTGTCATCTTATTTTACATGGGCTATCATATAAGGAATGGTTTCATAAAATGACATACCTAAGTGTTTAGGAATAAGAAATATAAATGCTTTGAGCTGGAGTTATGTCAAAAGGCAACTCTGCCGCTGAGGCTTGAGGAACGAAAATGATTTAAATAGCCAGTAGGTGGAACTCATTTTTCCACCTAGCTTTCCATTCATTCAGATTTTAGGATCTCAGCATCCTTTATATCTCTTCATAATGTATTAAAACCACCCAAACCTTTTGTAAAATGACCACTATTTTTCACCTGTAACAACTTCATGGATTTCCTCTGGTTTTGCCATGTACACTAATGTTTGTTGCCCTGTGTTGCACCAGCTTCATCATTCACCTTCGTCCGTCTTGACCTAAGATCCTCTGTCAGCCTTGTTATGTGGTGTGGTAACAGTCAAAGACGTTTAGTGTGTGTGTGTGCGTGTGCGTGTGTGTGTGTGTGTGTGTGCATGTGTGTGGGGGAAACAGAGCAGAACCATTTCCCCTGTGTAAAGATTTAATTCTGTTATTTGTCTTTTACTGGCTGGTAAAAATCCCATTACAAAATTCCCGGGGTGAGTCTCTCTCTCTCTCTTTCTCTCACACACACTCTCTCTCTTTCTCTCACACACACACACAAACACACACATAAACACACACAAAAGAGACACATGTGGCCTTAACATTATGAACTAGACTTTGAGTGATTTGAAATATTGTGTGATGGATGGTAAAAGAGCTTACTTATATATACTTATATAGTATAACAGTTATTATAATACTGTAGTGATTATTAGGATTCTTGTTTTCTTTTTGTTTGTTTTTTACTATGGATTTAATTTCAAAAAAAGTTTTATTATTAACCTTTTAAATCACATATTAAGAATCTCACTCATTAGAGACAGCAATTTTTTTCACTACTTTGTTCTGGGTCGTTTAATTTTTAAACCTCGATCATGCCTCATTCTGTTTCTTTCACACACACACACACACACACACACACACACACACACATACAAAGAGTATATTGCAACTCAGCCATAATATAATATGTTAAGTCTGTCCTTTGCTGGACATGGATTTATGTTGCAGATGACATTGGGGAAAGGAAGCAGTGTTGCCAAGCCACATAAAACAATGGCAGACATTTTAATATTGAGATTGAGAGGAAAGCCTGCTGCTCTGGTGTCATGTGTCAAATAGGACACCAGATGGACTGGACACATTTTACTCACACTGAATTGAGGTTTGAAAATATTTATCACCTACACAGACCAGTAAAGATCAAGGTTACACACTACAGTATATACAAACCTAAAATAATTTGACATGAGATTACAAACCTGTAGTGTTTAGTGAATAATTATGTGATAATCCCATTTATAATAAATTATAATTATATTTTGGTGTAATTTAGCTTCCAATATGGTGCTTTTTAATTAACACTTATTTGATGGATCAACAGCTCCGGGCTAACAGTACTGAAAACAAAGTCAGAGAGAGAGAGAGAGAGAGAGAGAGAGAGAGAGAGAGAGAGAGAGAGAGAGAGAGAGAGAGAGAGAGTTGGGATTTTGTAACGACAACATACACTTATATGCCAGTATCTCATTCATGTAATTTTTAATCAAATAATCATACAATATGCAAATACATACAAATTAAAAATGCAACTAGGTACCCAGATATTTTTACTTATGTCAAGGTTTACATTTTCCTATTCAGTTGCCAGACATATTTCCTTCCATCTAGAAATAAATACTTACAAGTAGCATAACTGGCAATAGAACAAGAATATGTTAAGCTTCAAAGCAGTGAAAAAGCCAGATATGATTTTATTAATATTTAAATGATATATTAAATATTAATATTTATTAACAGATATAATATCAGATATGTATAATCTGATTAAATATTAACATTTGTTTACTTTTAATCATACATACTGTATATATACATATATCCATTTTCAGTACTGTTTATCCTACACAGGGTCTCAGGGCTCAGTGCATCATAGGGCAGCAAACAGTAAGCAAATGTGTACTTACTTTTTTAATAAGGGACCATGACCTGATGAAATGAAAAATTTGATTGAATGTGAAAGGTGTTTTATTAAAATTACAATCTGGGGAAAATTCTGTATTTTCTTTAGACCCTACATTTTTTTTTAATTATTTCATGCAAATAGGTTAAATAAAAAAGGACCTTTTTATGTTACTGAAAATGGATGACAGTAGACAGTTTACTGCACTGCAGTGGCTCTCAGAAATACATTGATCACCAGGATCTGTGATGCATAGCCAAGGGATCCATGATATTATTATTATTATTATTATTATTATTATTATTATTATTATTATTATTATTATTATTATTATTATTTTATTACAGTGGTAGAAATCACAAAGAAACATTATCAAATCCAGTTCCTAGAGCATTTAGCCTACTTTGACAATAACTCTAATATTTCAAAAACAAGTAGAATTGGATCTTTCTGTGTCTTGTAAATGTAAAGTGCCTCAAATGTAAAGCTTTATGGCTTCTATAAATAACGGAAATATGTATTAGTTTCAATAATGCACAATATTTAAATAGTCGGATTAGGTTTATAAAATAAACCTGTACGGAGTCCATTGAATTTATTTTAGAGGTAATGGGTCCCTGGCTGCAAAAAGTTTGAGAATTCATGCCATAAAGAATGTGCTGAATGAGCTTTCTGTGAAATTGCCTTTTTCTCCCTACAATCACAGCAGCAGTTTTTATACAGTGGGGTTAAAATCTTTGTTACAAGGAGATTTCCATGGCAACTTCATAACTCAAGCCCAAGTAACAATCAATAATAGAGGACAATGATCCTATATTGAACTGTTGTGTCAGCACATTCATTTGCATTAGAGGCTAAAAGAGCTTTTTATATTCTGCCTATAGTTTTTTTTTTTCCACTGCTGATGTGCATTTTAAATAGGAAAAAAGCAAATAGTCTATAGTAATTAGCCATGACAATATTGTTAAAATCAAGTCTATTTATTTAATTAATAAGACTAATACTAATTCAAAAAGAACTTTAATCTACTGCTGGATGTATAACTGAATTTGCAGAAACATGGTTTTAAATTAGAAATGTAAAAAAGCTTGATATTCTGTACAGACTGCTGTGAAATTGAAGTAAAGCATACACACACTGAAGTAACCTGCTGGCCACCCAACTCCACTTCAGCTTTAATCAGTGTTGTCAACATTTCCATAAACGTGCAGGTTATACGACTGTAATTAACCTTACTTAGCAGAGGAATGTGGTCTGCATAGTTGGTGGGTAATTTATTAGGCTTTTTGTGTGCCATAGTAACTGAATGTTAATTGCAGTCCATATGAATCAATTAGGCTTTGGCTTAGAGTGAAAATTAACGGAGCTGATGCAGCATTTGTGTCAAAGTGGCTGTCGTATCAAGGTTATTAAAATGCTTGTCTTTGCCACAATATGTTTGATCGATGTTGGTTCCTAGCTTTCGTAGTGCAATAGGAGGGTAAGGTTTTAGTGCACATTTAATCACATTTTTAACAATACTTGCTAATAATCCAGCTCTGTGTGTTTTTCAGTCCTGCTGTATCCTAAAACCAACAAAGCAAAAGTATAATATTGTACTGTAGGCATGTATTCAATCACATTTCAAGGCTATAAGACAAACTGAAATTCACAATGCAAAAATGCTGAAAAAACAAAAGATAATACAAAATGATTAGACATAAGCATATATGCAAACACACACACACACACACACACACACACACACACACACACAAACACTGATCCCCAGGAATTTGGGACACAAGCCAGGAGACACCCAGGATGGATACATATAAAATTTGATTACTGAATGTAATTTCAGTGAATTGCATCCATAGGAAAAGCCTTTCCTTGCCCTAACCTTAATCATTCTCTACTGTGTTGTCCTGATGTTCTTCTCACCTGTGTTACTGATGGCTTTAAAAGGAAATAATGAATGTCAGCTATACAAGAACCTTGTATAGCATTCAGCATTTCATATGCCTTCACACACACACACACACACACACTCACACACATGCACGAATGTACACCACCGACCACAGATGCTATGTAAAGCATACTATACAAGTTCCTTCTGGCCTTTCTTCTCTCCATCTGAATTACTGATAACCTTAAGATATCCCACAGGGTACCTACAGCTTTGATATTGGAAACATATATATATATATATATATATATATATATATATATATATATATATATATATATATATATATATATATATATATATATTCACTGAAATAATCATAAACAGTAACATTCTCTAAGGTAGAACAAGGTAAATATTTAAAGCACATATGCTTTTAAAAGAATATGAGTACTGTCAGCTCATCAGATACTACAAGGTCTTTCAGTGGTAGTCAGGAATTATCAGTCTTGAAATATTAATATTGTTAACTTACATAGGACATAAAATACCTTTATTTTTTGACACTGAAAATTATTTAAAAAAATATGTCAATAATAGACTTTGCTTATTACTTTCACCAACACCAAAGAATCATCTAGATTATTTACTACAAGAAAAGGAAAAACAGTAACATGAGGAATCAAATCCAATCTATTTTTTTAATCAAAATTCATAATAGGGAAAACCTTAATAAATTTAATTACATTACACTGCATTGCAACAATTGTCATTAATACATTATGCCCTTTCTTCTGAGAAGGTTTAAACTTTGATTTTAAGAACATTGCTTTGGGAATTTGTGTCCATTCAGCCATAAGAGCATTAGTGAGCCTGGGCAAGAAGGCCTGTGGTGAAGTTAGATGTATTCATACCAAAGGTGTTGAGTTTAGTGGTTTTGGGGTCAGGGTTCTGTGCAAGCCACTCGAGATTTTATACAATAACCTTGGTAAAGCATGTCTTTATGGACATTACTTTGTACACAGGGGCATTGTCATGCTGGAGACGGTTTGGGCTATACTGTAGGATGCTTAGGTCCAGTGAAGGAAAACCATAATGCTGCAGAATACAAAAACATTACAAGCAATTGTGTATTTTCATGGTCAAGACAACAGTTTGGGGTAGACCCTGATATTGGTGTGATGGTCATGTCTCAACATACTTTTTGTGTAATTGCTAAAACAAAAGCCTACATACAGGCAAACAATTAATGGGTGTTTTTTTTAATTATTAATTTCTTTTTTATTTGTATTTATTTATCTTTAAAATAAAGAAAGAAAGAAAGAAAGAAAGAAAGAAAGAAAGAAAGAAAGAAAGAAAGAAAGAAAGAAAAACAATCTTACCTGTGTCAATCTTTAACGGTATCAGAAGAGTAGAAACTTTCTGAAACTTACTTTCAGTATGCAGGGAAGATTGATCTCTTTTATTTATTAAAGTGGGACACTATCTTAGATAAGAAGGGTTAGGGTTAGAGTTTTAAAACCCCATTAATAAGAGGAATTTATTAAAAACAAACAGCTATACAAAAAAATAGGATTTAAATAAAACACAGCATGTTTCTGCCATTTAGGTGTAGACTATTTTGAACATCATTAATATTTAATATGAAGTGATGATATTGGTCACTTAATTATGACATTAACTATTAATGTGATACTCCAGGATTAGGGCATTAATTACATAATTACATTATGCAAAGTGGGTGGTGTTAGGGGTAGTTTAGGACGGGTACAAGGGGCATTTATAAATAAGGGAGAATGCATGTTTTATGATTTTGTTTAAAATGTAATCAATGTGGGGGGCACGGTGGCTTAGTGGTTAGCACGTTCGCCTCACACCTCCAGGGTTGGGGGTTCGATTCCTGCCTCCACCTTGTGTGTGTGGAGTTTGCATGTTCTCCCCGTGCCTTGGAGGTTTCCTCCAGGTACTCCGGTTTCCTCCCCCGGTCCAAAGACATGCATGGTAGGTTGATTGGCATCTCTGGAAAATTGTCCGTGTGATTGCGTGAGTGAATGAGAGTGTGTGTGTGCCCTGCGATGGGTTGGCACTCCGTCCAGGGTGTATCCTGCCTTGATGCCCAATGACACCTGAGATAGGCACAGGCTCCCCGTGACCTGAGGTAGTTCGGATAATATGAAAAAGCGGTAGAAAATGAATGAATGAATGAATGAATGAATGAATGAATGAATGTAATCAATGTTTAAATAAATAGCTGTTTATCAACAATCCATTATCTTGTTTACTGTCATTTGTTTTGCTGCACTTTAAATATCTATATCAGCATATGATTTTAAAAAAATAAAATGCCAGCATGTCCAAATATACTAGTCCAATTAACCACTAGTAGGATTCTGGCTGCAGTATATTCAGTGCCCATACTTTCTGATTGTTATTTAAATGCTTAATGTCCTTTTGTGGTGCAGGTCATGGATAAGTAGGCTTAATATTCTCAATCACTGCCAACACGTGGCCACGGTCACGTATAACGCTCAGTACAGAATGCTGCATCAGCAGTGATTCTCTCTTTTAATCTTTCTCTCTGGTCAGCGGCACCCAGAGGGAGTAGAAGTAACCAAGCTCTAAATTCTGCCAATCCACTTTGTCTAAGCATGTCTGTCCTTTGCCTCAGTCCTCCTTCACACACCACATGCTCTGTGCCACATACACACACATTGCTACTGTATGTTTGCTCAATCGTTTGTGCTTAGTCTGTTTGATTATAACTCTACCTTAAAATTTCAGAAATCCTTGACAGGAAAATGGAAATACTGCATGTTCTTCAGAATGAAGACATGATGCGGTCCTTGAAGAGGCTGTCACCAACCAGGCAAGGATGTTGTAATATCATCAACAGAATTTGGTGAGACTAGACTTCAATGCTGTCTTTGACAGAAGAAAGAGAGTTTGAGGAAAAAAAAAATTCCAAACAGATATAACCATGACATAAATATTTACATGCTCCTCCTGTTCTTTATTATTTTGATTTTATCCTCTATAGTTGTGCTAAATGTGCAGAACTTATATAAATTCCTACCTTATTGGAGAGAGACATTGTGCTAAGACAATAACATTTCTCTACCATGAAGTAACATTTTCTGGCATCCACAAAATTTATCTTGCTTCAGCTCTGTTGTAGGTCCTCTCGGTTCCCTATTTAAGGAGGTAAAACTCATTTTAAATGGAATTTGGCCGTTACACAAGCCTTCAAAGACAGTTAAATTCATGCAATTCAAATTTTATTTGTATAGCACTTTTAACTATGGACAATGTTTCAAAGCAGCTTTACAGAACATAAGAAACATAATACAAAAATTTTATTATACAAAGATTGATATATTGCAAAAAAGTTCAAGATTAACATTAGACTTATATTTAAATGTGTTTGTATTTATCCCCAATGAGCAAGCCTGTGGTGACTGAGGTGACTTTGGCAAGAAAAAACTCCTTTAGATGGAAAAGGAAGAAACCTTGGGACGAACCAAACTCAAAAGGGAACCCATCCTCATTTGGGTGACACTGGAGGGGTGTGATTATAAATATACATAAATATATAAATGTGTATTTATTGGAGTTGTTGTACTCAAAGACCACATGTTGTTGCCTCTTAGAATGTCTGAATACTTGATGAAGCACAGTCCAGCTGGACTCAGCTCAATGAAGGTCCGAAAACTTTATGACACGGAACACAACTGGAGCTGGTACAATCTCTGGATACCTCGGGATGGGTAGAAAAACTACAGCAGTGGAGAGGATTTAGCATAGCTGCTGTTCATAATATTAGCAAGCACTAGATGATAATGCGCATGTACTAAAGCCCAAGACTATGGGAAATATTACTGTATGTGTATGCCTGACTAGCAGAAAAAGGCTCACTTTACCATACTTTCATACTCACTCACTCACTCATTTACTCACTCACTCACTCAGCATGTTGTACTCTATTGAGGATAAGAAATACTCATGGTTCTGAAAGTTACCCTTCATCTGGGACAGTTGGACTGGTTTGATTTGGGGTCAAAGGGGTCATTATTAATCCATATTATTCACACACTGAGCCGACATAAGATATGACTCAATAATTCATATTGTGCTTTAATTTTTAACACCATAGTGTTATACAGTACATCAGTGCTGCTGCTCTGCTGAGGTCCTGTTTTAAACACTTCAATCTGCATTACTGTTGCCCCATCAGCAGAAAATACAGCAATACTGCAGCCATTTAAGTTATATATATATATATATATATATATATCTTCATTGGGACAGGTTAATTAGTTGCTCATATTAGTTTTTTGCAGCTTCAACAAAGTAGATTATTGTTTTCTTCTTAGTCATTGTTAGCTTGGAACAATCCCAGGCATGTATATTAACATAGCATAGCACAACTCTGATGAGGAAGACGACTAGAAAAAAGGCTCTGTTGAAAAACATGAGCTTGTCAAGTTGTACTATCTACTGAATTTCCAATTTCAGCTGAGTCATATCTGCTTAAGTTGCCCAACATCAAGGCAGTGTCCACATACTGTACAGTAGCTGTTACCCATCTTTGGCTTGCAAGGGCCTCAGACACCGGATGCATGAGTCTTGATGCAAAACCTGAGGATGTGATAAACAGAAGATCCTGGTCTGCTTTTAGCACTGCTTGAAAATATATTGTTTCACATTTTGTTCTTTTGTCCATTCTACTATATCTTTTATAATTTTATTATACATGAACCGATGCTCAGTGACTAGGGTGATGCTACAGTAGCTTGCCTGACTTGCCGGGGAAGAAAAGTGACAGTAGCTGGTAGAATGAAATGAGAACTATCTCTTTGCCCCTTATTTTACATGTGTCCCATTTAAGAGACTGTGTTACTTGCAAAAGTACTCTACTACTGAAGCATCAGCATGTCACACACACACACACACACACACACACACACACACACACACTCACACACACTCACACACACTCACACACACACAATTATTTTCAGAAAACCCACAGATAATACTGCATATAGTTCAAATTGACTTGCTCCTAATTGATGTCTCTTGTTCCTTTTCTCTCTCTCTCTCTCTCTCTCTCTCTCTCTCTCTCTCTCTCTCTCCCTCTCTCTCTCTCGGTGCATGCTGGGAGTGTTTGGGTGTGTGAGTGGTCACAGGAGGTGAGAGCTGTCGTGCGATTTTTTTCTGGTTTTCTCTTTCACTTTTATCGATAGAGTTAGTCTCTTCCGGTTTAGTAAAGAGAACAGAAAGTCAATTGTAGTTTTTTGTGTGTTAAATAGTATAGTTTAATAGACAGGTAAGTTAGCCAGGTGTGTAGTAGCAGGGCGGGAGCGGGATGGCATCCCTCACACAGAGGGGAACGTCACCTGTCTCCCTCCGCCATGGCGTCAGGTGAATGCCGGCTAACGGCGTGAGTGTGGAGGAAGTATTACTGGCAATGGGGAAGGAGGTCAGGAACGAGAATATTTTCACTGCTTCCCGCATGAACAAAGCGGTGGTGGTGTTTCTGAGGGAGGAAAATCAGGCGAGACACCTGACCAACACCGGCATTGTGGTGAGCGGTGAGTTTGTTATTGTTTCACCGCTGGTTGCTCCGACTGTTCGCGTTACCGTAGCTAACGTGCCTCTGTTTATTCCGGATGAGGACATAGAACGGGAGCTAAAACGCTACGGAAAATTAGCTAGCAAATTGAGAACAGTTTACCTGGGCTGTAAGACTGGGGGATTAAAGAACGTCGAGTCTTTTAGGAGACAAGTGTTTATGTTCTTAAATCAACCGGAACTTAACGTGTCTTTCAGAGTGGTGTGTGAGGGCAGGTCGTTCATGCTGTACGCTAGCACAATGCAGATGAAGTGCTTTGAGTGCGGTAATGTTGGGCACAAGAAGTTAGTGTGTCCACACAAGGCCCAGGCCTCTGAGGGGGCAGCTGGGCTGGGTAACATAGGGGCAGCTGGACAGGGTGATGGGGAGGTAGCTGGACAGGGTTATGTGGGGGTAGCTGGACAGGGTGATGGGGAGGTAGCTGGACAGGGTAACGTGGGGGTAGCTGGACAGGGTGATGGGGAGGTAGCTGGACAGGGTAACGTGGGGGTAGCTGGACAGGGTGATGAGGGTGCAGCTGGGCAGGGTAACGTGGGGGCAGCTGGACAGGGTAATGAGGGGACAGCTAGACAGGGTAATGAGGGGACAGGGTGGCAGGGGATTGAGGAGGCAGCGGGGCAGGGTAGTGTGGTTGAACGGATCACTGAGGAGGAAGCTGGACATAGTAATGAGGAGTCCAGGGTTATAAGTGTTGCAGTAAAGGAAGCTGAAGGTGTACAGACCTCAGATACAGTTAGGAGTGGAACTCAGGTTACTGAGAAACCATGTGATAACCGAGATGAGATCACTGTGAACCTGAATACTGAAATGGTGGAATCAGAGGAAAACTGTGGTGTGAGTGAATTAGTTGAAGTTGGTGGTAGTGGTGGAATAACTGGTGCCGGAGAAGACCGGTTAAAAGGTGAAGACACTGTTGATGCAGAAATGAGGGAGGATGACAATGTCTGAGATTTCTGATGTCGGGTCACAGGCAACAGAAGACACGTACTCTCTTGAGGACATTAATGATTTTCTGGACGTAACATTCAGCAAAGTGGTTGAGGTGAAAGTTTTTTTCCAGATGTAGACAAATTCATAGCTTCAGCAGTGCTGTTACAAAAGACAGTGAGCCATGAAGTTCTGGATAAAAAGAAAAGGTTTAGACTGAAAAAGATGTTAACAAAACTGGGACGTTTAAAGCAGGAACATTAAACATTAATGGGGGTAGAGACAGAAATAAATTAACAATGGTAAAGGAGTTTATAAGTATTAAAAAACTTAATGTTATTTTTTTACAAGAAACACATACTGACACTGATAATCAGGTAGAATGGGGAATGTGGTGGAAAGGGAATATTTCTATGAGTCATGGGACAAGAAACAGTGCTGGGGTCGCAATTTTATTTTCTGACCACATAAACAACATTTTAGAGGTAAAGGAAGTAGTTAAAGGAAGATTGCTATTAGCAAAAGTAGAACATAAAGGTACTGTTTTTGTTTTTATAAATGTTTATGCTCCTAACAGTGGCCCAGAGCGAATGATGTTCTTTTTAGAACTTAAAAAGTTGGTCCAGAAATATGATGACAGTGTGTGTGTTATTTTGGGGGGTGACTGGAACTGTACTACTGATTTTACTCTGGACAGAAATGGGGAAGAACCTCATTGTCAGTCAGGCATCCTTTCATCTAATATCATCAAAGAAACCCAAATGGCTGACATTTGGAGAAATAGGCATGAAGGTGTAAGGCAATATACTTGGCTTAAAGTGAATGATAACAGGGTCAGTGGAGCAAGGTTAGACAGGTTTTATTTAAAAAAGACCTGGAATAATAGAGTAATGAATGTTTCTATTGAACCCAATGGTTTTTCAGATCATCACATGGTTTTATTAGACATAAATATAAGGAAAACATTGAAAGCAAACTATTATTGGGTTTTTAATGTCAAATTATTACAAGATGTTTATTTTTGAGATTTTTAACACTTTCTGGGATGACTGGAAAATGAAGAAGGGCTCTTTTAAAAGTCTTAGCCAGTGGTGGGATGTGGGGAAAGTCAACATAAAAATGCTGTGTCAGAACTATGCGTCTTTCTCTACTACTATCCTGAATGAAACAGTGCAGTCTCTACAAAGAGACATCGAACTTTCAGAAAAACGCATCATGGACGGCAATGACACCACACAGGGAGTTGGACTAACAAAAAAATACAAGAACTCAGCTCCCTGTTGCAGGAACAGGCTAAAGGGGCACTGATAAGAGCGAGATACTGCTCTATTAAAGACATGGACGCTCCCAGTACCTTCTTTTTTAATCTGGAAAAAAAAAAGTGTTCAGCAAAAGACAATGTGCCATCTTTGCCGCACGGATGGATCCATCACGTCTGACCTGGCAGAAATGAGGAGTCTGGCAAGAGACTTCTACAGCGAGTTGTACAGTGCTGAGAGCTGTGATGCAGAATCTGCTGAGGACATACTGTACTCAAAGACCTGCCACAAATACAGCAAACACAAAAAGAGGAACTAGACAGGATCATCACCCTGCAGGAGCTCACAGAGGCAATGTCTCAGCTATCTAAGGGACGTTCCCCTGGTATAGATGGTTTACCCGTGGACTTTTATCAGCATTTCTGGGTTTTATTGGGACAAGACTTACATGAGGTTTTAACAGAATGTATGCAGAGAAAAGCACTCCCTGTAAGTAGAGCGGTCCTATCGCTGCTCCCAAAGAAAGGAGACCAAAGAACTGGAGGCCAGTTTCTCTTTTGTGTGCTGATTACAAAATCTTCTCCAAGTGCTTAGCTAATAGGCTGAAACTTGTTTTAGATTCAGTTATAAAAAATGACCAAACTTACTGCATCCCTGAAAGGTCTATAATGGACAGCCTTTTTTTACTAAGGGATATAATTGATTTTAATCAGCTAAATAAGAGTAAACTTGGTATCCTGTCAATAGATCAGGAAAAAGCCTTTGATCGGGTCGACCAATACCTTTTTAACGTATTGAAGCACTTTGGCTTTGGAGAAGGTTTTATATCATATGTAGAACTCCTGTACTCTGATGTATCTGTGCTGGTTAAAGCAGGGGGTAGTTTAAGTGCCCCAGTATCGGTGACTAGAGGTATTAGGCAGGGTTGTCCGCTTTCCGGACAATTATACAGCCTAGTCATCGAACATTTACTATGTAGACTCAGAGCATCACTGAAAGGGACTTTAATACCAGAAGTGGATGGTTATTTTAAGGTGGTCTTAGCAGACTATGCGGACGACATTTCTGTTTTTATCACCGAGAAAAGAGACCTCACACTTTTAAAAGAGACTATTGGGACATATGAAAAGGCTTCCTCTGCACGGGTTAACTGGTCAAAAAGTGAAGGTTTTATGTTAGGTAACTGGGAGCACAGTGAAGTTCCACAACTTCCAGGAGGGCTACAGTGGAGAAGGGATGGACTAAAAATACTGGGTGTTTTTTTAGGAAATGAACAATTCCAGAAAAAAAATTGGGAGGGGCTGCTGGAAAAGGTGTCTGCCCGATTGTCCAAGTGGAAATGGCTATTACCACAATTGTCTTACAGAGGAAGAGTTCTGATAGTAAACAACCTGGCTGCCTCAACTCTGTGGCACAAGACTATTGTTATGGAACCACCTGAAGAACTGGTTTCTGACATACAAAGAAGAATAGGGGATTTCTTTTGGAGTGGACAACACTGGCTGCGTGCTGCAGTGCTTTACCTGCCGTTACAGGAAGGTGGGCAAGGGCTGGTAGACGTGAGGAGCAGAATCCGTGCCTTCCGGATACAAGCTGCGCAGAGACTCCTATACCACAAAGATGTGGTGTGGGAAAAAACTGCAAATGCCATCCTGAGGAGAGTAGGTGGCCTCAAGCTAGATAAACACCTGTTCTTAATGAAGCTGGAGGAGCTGAGCTTATCCAAGCTGACACCTTATTACAGATCCGTGCTGCTTACATGGAAAACGATAACAAGAACAGAAAGAGTCATGGACAATCTAGAGCAATGGACTCCAGAAGAACCACTCTTTTTCAACTCTTTCATAACTTCAAGACTGCTGTCCTCGGTGAGCATACACAGGTGTTTACTGGACAACAACATCACAAAGCTGGGCCACCTACTAGACGAAGGAGGCTGGATACCAGCGGAAGAGCTGAAAACAGTGACGGGGCTGAGATCTTCACGTCTAACAGCAAGACTGCAAGAGGAACTGTACAATTCACTGCCAAGCAGCTACAAGATGTACATTGCACAGAGACATGGGAATACTCGTGACAGGAGGAATGACGTGGAGTTTCCGGGTCTTCGTTTTCTTCCTGCGGTGAGAGCGGAGGAGTAGGATGAAGTCACAGACTCCATCTTGTCTTTCAAGACTCCACAGTCAAACCTTTTTATGGACATGTCTATGTACCAAATAACAGTAAAAGTGCTGCACAAAAACTCTCAAGGTGGACAAAAAGTCTAGACAAAAAGTCTCGAGGTGGCCAGGGATGTTGAACCCAGACATTCTTGTGCGAGACAGGTGGAGGACCCTGTATAAACCCCCTGTAGAGAAGCGTACTGCTGACCTGCAGTGGAGGATTATTCACGGGGCAATAGCTACAGACAGACATGTGGCACACCTCAATCCAGCGGTGAAGGGGGAGTGTAGGTTCTGTGGGGTGAGGGAGGACCTAGAACACTTGTTTTTAAGATGCCTTTTTAAGCTACTCAAGAGCTGGTTTCAGAAATCAGATGAAGAATTCTCAGAGAAGGTTTTTATAGGAGGAGTAAAGTACCACTTCTCAAAAAGGAGAAAACTGGTTCTGTTGAACTATCTGATCGGCACAGCTAAACTAGCCGTGTGGATAACATGGAAAAACAAGGGGTTACAACGAGTTACGGTAGATCCAGAGCTTCTCTGTAAGCGGCTAGTAGCAGCTAGGCTAAAAATCGAATTTGCCTACTACAAGCTGACCAACAATGCAATGGGTTTTTATGCAACATGGTGTGTGAATGAGGTTTTATGTACGGTTCATGAGAACCAACTTGTTTTTAACCTCTGATTTGTCTTTAACCTTTTAGCGGTCGCTTATGGACATACTTGTTTTTAAACAAGTGAATGTCTGCAGCTTTTTTATTTTTACCTTTTGCCTATTTATTTATTTATTTTTATTTCTAAATAATTTTTCAATGATATAGGGAAGACCTATGGTGAAAAATTATGAAGTACAAATGTATGTATCTGGCAAATAGCGAATAAAAGTATTGTTAAACCTCTCTCTCTCTCTCTCTCTCTCTCTCTCTCTCTCTTCACTCTCTTTTTCTCTCGTAACACCAAAATGCTGCCATGTAATCATTTTAAGTAATCAAAAACTACAGTTAGTTCTACAGTTACAAAAACTAAGCCAGTTTAATCCATATTCAGGTTACAATCGAGGATTTCTTAGACTGTATAAGCCTTTACTTTTGTTCATTGTGAATTAAGCGTCTAAACAATTGTTTACTACTGCAAAACAACACAACCAAAACATATCAATATTAATCTTGAACGATAGGCAGAATGAAACCTCAGCAGTGACATTGGCCTTGCATTAACCCAATGCTAATGATGCTGGTACTTTATTTTCACAGTTGTCACACATTTGAAAATGTTAAATAGGCCATTGAACTTCATAAGTGTCAGCTGAAACTGTGTTCACTAGACTTGAGTGTAACAAATCAATAAACACCCTGATTATTTCCTAATTTTCACACTTCTCTGTCTCTCTTTGCTCATTATTATCAGAGGAAGTAGATACTGTTATAACAGCCCCCAGTATAGAGGCCCATGTGCTTTGTTTCTGTAAACCAAATGTACTAATCCAGGGGTCACCAACGCGGTGCCCGCGGGCACCTGGTCGCCCGCAAGGAGCACTTAAGGCGCCCGCGAGGCATGTTCTAAAAATAGCACTGGTCAAAATATAGTTCCGTCTAAAAAATTTTCTTGCTGTAGTTTTTGAATAAAAAAATGCTTGCATTAATGTAGATTTTAAAATGACTATATTTAATTTAATTTTATTTATTTTAAAACAAAAATGTTTTATGTACTGTATATAACGAACTCTGGCCTTTTCTGAAGTCAAATGTCAATATTGCGCGCACATAACGTCCGACTCCTGACACAAGGAAGCGGTGCAGCAACAATGAGGAGTCAGTTGTGATTTACCCCCAAAAACATGGCAGAAAAACAACAGAAAACATACCATTTTCACGGTGTTTGGGAGGAAGAGTTCTTTTTTACGTCAGTCAAAGAAAAGTGTGCGTGTCTCATTTGCGGGACGACTGTTGCGACGGCAAAGCAGCACAATGTGGCGAGACACTTCAGTCTGCGTCACGAAAGTTTCAATGCTAACTACCCACCCGGCAGCGCATTAAGGACAGAAAAAGACGTTAAAAATCCTTTCATGCAAGTGGACATGACATGCACTGCTGAGCAACTAAGTGCTCTGTTCAACTTGGATGTTGGACAGGTAAAGATCCTAACATTGCAAAATGACCTTCACCTCAAAGCCCATCAGTTTGCATCAAACTTTTTGTGCCTTGTGGACACAGAAAAATACAGTGGTGTATGCACAGCAGCTATGAAAGTTGCCTGCCTTTTTGGTTCAACCTATCTCTGTGAATCAACCTTTTCTAACTTGAACTGACACAGAACACGCCTTACTGATGCACATTTACAAGACTCACTCAGACTTGCAGTGTCAAATTATTCACTAGGGATGAGCGAGTACAGCATTATCTGTATCTGTATCCGTATCTGTTAACCATATGAATTATCTGTATCTGTATCTGTACTCGGAGTGGGTGGGGCCTAATCCGGGTTTTGTCTTGAAATGGGCGGGGCTTTAACCGGTAATAATTAATTTGTAATATTTATAACACTACTGTAGCTTACTACCTACAGTATATGTTTTTATGAAATACAGCAAAAACGTGTCAGACACTCAGTGTCTGGTTACTGGTTAGAGACAGCTGAAGGTTTAAAAAAGAAAAAAAAATCTCCGACAGGCAGAGACGCAATGCGAGTCACATTCTACCAAGCAAGCACCACGTCTGAACAAACCCACGTTTACCAGAACTCTACTGGTTTGTAAGTACGTATTATTAACGTTACAACCCGAAGTAAAAAGCTGAAGAAACCCTAAACGTTAACGGAAAAGACCCGCGAACCCGAGTGACTGAGGGAGAGACAGAGAGCTGTTGTGTGTGTGACTGTGAGTGAGCAGAGCGAGACACAGCAACTCAATACATCTGTATGTGTGTAAGGGAGGGGCGCTGTGACTAGCCTATCACAGAACGCTGACACAATCAGCTACCCAATGATGATTTTCATACAATCCGAGCACAGATATTGACTCGTATTACTCGTATAATACTCGTACTCGGCAGAAGTGCTTTATCCGTACCGGATACTCGTTTCAGCCGAGTATCCGTCTCATCTCTAATTATTATTATTATTAAAAAGTGATCTGTGCAATTTTGCTATTGAGGAAGTTCGTATCAAACAGGTAGCCCTTCGTACTACTCAGTTCCCTTAAAGTAGCCCTCAGTCTTAAAAAGGTTGGTGACCCCTGTACTAATCTGTATCCATTATACATATTGAGTGCAAACCACATTGACCACTTCAGTGCCTAAATATTCATTAGATTGTGTGATTATAAATTGTTATAAACACTGGAGACTGTTATTATAAATAATATCCTTTCTACAATCATATACTGTCATGCCTCCGGATACGGAAGGAAGGAGACAGACCCGTATGCAGGATAGCTTCAAATGAAAGGGGTTTAATACATAAGGAAGACAAACAAACATATCCACACTACACGGGGAACTACCGTAATTAATGAATCCGTGCCGATACCTGACAGAACACCCCCCTTAAGACAAGGTCCGGGCAGGGGGGCCGAGCGAAGTCCCCAGCCAAGCTGTAGGGCCGAGTGACGTCCACCGCCGAGCTGTAGGGCCGAGCAGCATCCCCCGACGTACCGCGGCCAAACCCTCGCCTCCACGAACTGAGGAAAAGGGCGGGAAGGCGGGAGGGCGGGAAAGAATCTTCGCTTCAGGCCTGCAGCACCCCCCGCGGAAGAAGTGAAGCGACGTCCTCCTCGGAGTAACCGGAAACAGAGCGGTGTCCTTCACCGGAGAAATGCGGGGCGATGCCGCAGGGCACCAAAAAAAATAAAAAAGGGACCCCACTAGGATGGTGACATCCTCCGCGAATGTGGTGAGGCGACGTCCTCGAATGAACCGGAAATGGAGCGGCGTCCCTCACCGGAGAAATGTGGAGCGATGTCACCGGAAAAAGGGCCAGAAGGACTGGCGGAAAAGTCCAGGGGGAGAAGTGAAGCGACCTCCTCCTCGGAGAAACCGGAAACGGAGCGGCGTCCTTCAACGAAAAAAAAGCCGGTCCGAGCTGGAAGCTATCCTGCCGGGTCTGCTGGGTCTTTAGGCGGATTCATTCTGTCATGCCCCCGGATACGGAAGGAAGGAGACAGACCCATACGCAGGATAGCTTCAAATGAAAGGGGTTTAATACATAAGGAAGACAAACAAACATATCCACACTACACGGGGAACTAACGTAATTAATGAATCCGCGCCGATCCATGACATATACAGTCAAACAATTTGTACTGATTAGGAGGTTGTTGTCAGAGACCACATGGAGTTGGTAACTTCTCTTAGAATATTATTGATCTTCAATAAGCTTAAAACAGCTCGAGCTGGCACAATCACTGGATGAATCGGGATGGGTATAAAAAAAGAAGAAGAGGAATTAGCTTAGCTGCTGTTCATAATAATAAGCAAAACTATATAATAATGTGTAACTCCTCTAGCACACAGTTGTACTGTAGGATGTATTATGTGTACGCCTGGCTAAAGAGATATGTCTTTAATCTACATTTAAACTGGGAAAGTGTGTCTAAGTCCCGAAGACTGTCAGGAAGACTATAAGACTATATCCCAAGTTTGGGAGCTAAATACGAAAACACTTTACTGCCTTTAGTAGATTTTGATATTCTGGGAACTATCAGAAGTCCTGAGTTTTGTGATCTCAGAGAGCATAAAGGATTGGAGCATGTTAAAAGACTACTTAGATAAATGGGAGCTAAACCATTAAGAGCCTTGTATGTAAAGTAGCAGCAGTTTGTAATCAATTCTAAACTTAACAGGTAGCCAGTGTAGAGATGATAAAATTGGGGTTATATGATCATATTTTCTTGTCCTTGTAAGAACTCTAGCAGCTGAATTTTGGACTAACTGTAGCCTATTTATTGAAGATGCAGGACAAACACCTAATAATTCATTACAATAGTCCAGTCTGGAGGTCATGAATGCATGAAATAGCTTCTTAGCATCAGATACAGAAAGGATGTTTCTTAGCTTGGCAATATTTCTAAGGTAGAAAAAGGCTGATTTTGTAATATCGGCGATATGATTTTTCAAAGACTAGTTGCTGTCTAATATAACACCCAGGTCTTCCACTGTCGAGCTATTAATGACAGTGATACAATTATTTAATAAATGGGCCTTGTTTGGCAAGCTGGAAGATTTTTGCATACACTATAAGAACAGTTGTTTACACAAGAAATTTGGTATTCATGAAAATCCCATAAATTTAGAAAAATGTGAACATCATGCTGATATGTTATGTACTTCTGCCACTCTGCTATATGAATGAGATTGTTATGCAAGAACTACATTTACATTTAAGAGAAATTCTTCACTTGTTAGGTGTGGTTATAAAAATGAGGTTTTAATCAGGATACTTTGCATGTTGATTAACTGCAAGTCATAAGTACTAGTAAAAATTAAAAATGAATGCAAGGACAACTTTATTATTTATTTATTTATTTTATTTTTTTCATGTGGTATATGATGCTGCTGATGGTGAACCTGATGGTAAGCTTGTATGTAAACTAGTCCAAATTGTCATACTTATCCCTAGCATACTTATACCTAGTCTATATTGTTGCATTAATAAGGTGTTAATCTCTCATTTGTTGTTCTCCTCTTTTAGACTTCCATTTTGGAACATGGCCATGGGAATTGGCTTCACTTCAGCTACAATTTTATATTATTGGAGCAATACAGCCTGACTCTTAAGTAGGGATGCACCGATAACACTTTTTCTCTTCCGATACGATTCCAATCCTAGAGTTTGCCAGTATCGGCCTATACTGATACCGATCCGATATCTGTGTTCTTTTCTACCTTTAAAATTAAAGAACGTTTACAACTCACATAGTTATTAAGATTTATTTGTTTCTGGCAAAGAAATACAAAAATGCCCATTACTGTATGAAAAATGAAAAAAGAAACCTTAAAAAAGTATTAATCTAAACCATATATACTGCAATTATTAAATTCAATTATTTTCTGAAGAAAAGGCAATATTTTAAAGTGAATCTTAAATTAGAACTCTTGAAACACAATGCAAGATGTATTAAATAGTAAACCTTGCACTCATCAAAATAGGGATTTGCCACCCATCCAACATTTCTTTGATGGATGCTGAAATCACGCTGCTGCTGTATGACCCTGGTAATTCCTTAATGTGTAGCATGGCGCTTTGCAAATCATAACTCGTATCCATCCAATATGCAGTTAAACTTAAAAGAGACATGGGGCACACGTCGGAGCTCCAAATATCTGTAGTGAAGCTCGAGGACTGCACATCTTTTAATTTGTCTGCAATGTGAGAGGAATCTTTGGAATACAGCTCAGGCAAAGCGGTCTCAGAAATGTACTTTCTAGATGGCAAACTATATCGTGGTTCCAGATGTTCCATGCATTCATAGCATAAAAAGCATTGAGACATACAATCGCAAGAATGTTTTTAAACCCTTTGGAATAATGCAAGAATATGGATAATTCCAAAGGGTTTAAAAACATTCTTGCATGCCATGCCATAGCATCTCAAATGGATTAAGATCTGAAAACTGACTAGGTTAATATAAAATACACATTTTCTTCTTTTAACACTATTCTGTTTTCTATTTAATTCAGTGTTTTATTTCACTATCTTGCTGTATGATCTGATATGTATTAAGCTCCAGATCAGCTACTACTGGTCACCCTAGAAAGCAAATTTACATTTATGGCATTTTTGGCATAAATTTTTTGGCTGTTAAATTTGGTGTTATTGCTCTCACTCTCTTATACTGGTCACTGGAAGTTCAACATGGCACCTCATGGCAAAGAACTCTCTAAGGATCTGAGAAAAAGAATTGTTGAATTAAGATAGGCTATAAGAAGATTGCTAAGTCAATCACTCTGGACCCCTCACATCCAGCACACTCCCTCTTTGAACTGTTGCCATCTGGTCGTCGCTACAGAGCCCTGAGCACCAGAACCAGACATAGGAACAGTTTCTTCCCTCAAGCAATCCATCTGATGAACAATTAACACCATGGAACACACAATACTTAATTGTACATTTCACACTTGTACATTTGTACTATGTATACCTCATTGCACATTTCATACTTGCACATCTATACATACATACATACATATTGTCTTTACTGTTTACTTCAATTGCACGTTTCACAATTGCACATGTGTACATACAAATTGTATATATTGTATTCTTCAATTGCACATTTCTCATACTTGCAAATTCATTCATTCATTCATTCATTCATTCATCTCCTACCGCTTATCCGAACTACCTCGGGTCACGGGGAGCCTGTGCCTATCTCAGGCATCATCGGGCATCAAGGCAGGATACACCCTGGACGGAGTGCCAACCCATCGCAGGGCACACACACGGGGGCACACAAGAGGTGAACGTGCTAACCACTAAGCCACCGTGCCCCCCTTTACTTGCAAATTTGTACATACAATTACCTATATTTGTATATGTATATTTCAACTGCACACTTCATACCTGTAAATGTGTACATACAATTTTGTTTAGACTGTATATGTCATTCAGTTACACTGTGGAGCTTCTGTCACTAAAACAAATTCCTTGCGTGTGAAAACATGCCTGGCAATAAAGCTGATTCTGATTCTGAGGCCATACAGCGGTTTAACAAGACAGGTTCCACTCAGAACAGGCCTCGCCATGGTCGCACAAAGAAGTTGAGTGCACGTGGCCAGCGTCATATCCTGAGGTTGTGTTTGGGAAATAGACGTATGAATGCTGCCAGCATTGCTGCAGAGGTTGAAGGGGTTGGGGGGGTCATCCTGTCAGTTTACAATAAAGCTTACGAACAGTTTTCTGAAGACAAGCAGTCTAAGGACATGGACTACTGGAACCATGTCCTGTGGTCTGATGAGACCAAGATAAGCTTATTTGGTTCAGATGGTGTCAAGTGTGTGTGGTGGCAACCAGGTGAGGAGTACAAAGATAAATGTCTTGCCTACAGTCAGCACGATGGTGGGAGTGTCACGATCTGGGGCTGCATGAGTGCTGCCAGCACTGGGGAGCTACAGTTCATTGAGGGAACCATGATCCCCTCCCTTTGGGGACTGGGTTGCAGGGCAGTATTCCAACATGATAACAACCCCAAACACACACCACTGCCTTTCTAAAGAAGCTGAGGGTAAAGGTGATGGACTGACCAAGCATGTCTCCAGACCTAAACCCAATTGAGCATCTCTGGGGCATCCTCAAACAGAAGATGGAGGAGCACAAGGTCTCTAACATCCACTAGCTCGGTGATGTTGTCATGGAGACGTGGAAGAGGACTCCAGTGGCAACCTGTGATTCTCTGGTGAACTTCAATATTGACTCTTTGGGCCCAATTTGGACATTTTCTCTTAGGGGTGTACTCACTTTTGTGGCCAGCGGTATACAAGTTGTACACTCACTACTTTACATTGTAGCAAAGTGTCATTTCTTCAATGTTGTCACATGAAAAGATAAAATAAAATATTTACAAAAATGAGTAGTAAGTGCGGTGTATTATGAATATTGTTTAAGTTGGCTTGAATATTGGCTTTGTTATGTTTTTTTGTGATACAGATCAGCTATAGATTTGTCTGAACACTGGCGACCCTGGTTAATGATATAAGCTCTCCTGTGTGCACCTCATTGATGATGGGAGATAAAATGGACACAAAATGCATCTTAAAATGCACAAAATTAGCCGCTAAATTCTATGCTGGATATATGTTCATTATTGACTCTCAACTGTCTGTTATTGAATTACTTTGAAAATTCACTAGATACAACCCCCAACTCCAATGAAGTTGGGAGTTGATACCAGCACTTATTTACTAAGAAGTCACGCTGTTGTAACACGTGCAGAATGTGGCTTGGCATTATTTTGATGAAAAAAAGCAGGGACGTCCCTGAAAAAGACGCTGATTGGATGGCAGTATATTTTTGCTCCAAAACCTGTATGTACTTTTCAGCAATAATGATGCCTTCCAGATGTGCAAGTTACTTATGCAGTGGGCACTAACACACCCCTATACCATCACAGATGTTGGCTTTTGAACTTTTTGATGATAACAATCGGGATGGTCTGTTTCCTCTTTAGCCCGGAGAACACGACGTCCATGATTTCCAAAAACAATTTGAAATTTGGAAGCATCAGACCAGATTTTGCCATTTTGCATCAATCCATCTCAGATGAGCTCTGGCCCAGAGAAGCCAGAGGCATTTCTGGGTGTTGTTGATGTATAGCTTTTGCTTTGCATTGTAGAGTTTTGACTTGCACTTTTAGATGTTGGGATGAACTGTGTTAACTACAGTATGTTACGACGTTCCTGAGCCCACCTGGTAATATCCTTTACAGAATGAGGTCTGTTTTTAATGCAGTGCCCCTGAGGGCTCGAAGGTCACGGCATTCAGTGTTGGTTTACCGGCCTTGCCGCTTACGTGCAGAGATTTCTCCAGATTCTCTAAATATTTGTATGATATTATGGATGTAGATGATGAAATACCTAAATTCTTTGCAATTGTATGTTGAGAAATGCTGTTCTTAAACTGTTCGACTATTTGCTCACGCAGTTGTGGTGAACTACGCCCCATCCTTGCTTGTGAATGACTGAGCCTATTGGAATACTCCTTTTATACCTCACCTGTTACCAATAAATTTGTTCACCTGTGGAATGTCCCATTCCACAACTTCCCAGTATTTTGTTGCCTCTGTTCCAGCTCTTTTGGAACGTGTTACAGGCATCAAATTCTAAATGAGTGAATATTTCAAAATCAACTCAAATCAAATTTTATTTTATTTATACATACATACAGGGTACGAAATGCAGTGAAATGCTTTTTGCAATGTACAGTCCTGCTCACCATTATTGGCACCCCTTCATGTTTTGCATAACTGAGTAATGTCTTCAGAAATAAATGGAAATGTACCAAATTTATATCAGCAGGATCTTTTAATTGGAGGTCCAAAGTAATTTAACAAAGACAATTGTTATTTCAACATAGATATTGTAATTCCAAAGGAAAAAACAGAAAACCAACATGTGCACTAATATTGGCACCCCTCCTTAATATTTGGTTGCACACCCTTTGGCAGTGATGACAGCCTCCAAACATTTCTTATATCCATCTATAAGCTTCTTGCACTTCTCGAGTGGTATTTTCTCCCACACTTCCTTTGCAACATGCTCAAGTTATTGAACATTTGCAGGGTTCCTTTCTCCAATGGCAGATTTCAGCTTCCCCCAAAGATTTTTAATTGGATTGAGATCAGGACTCATTGCTGGCCATTTTAAAACAGTCCATTTTTTCCATTTCAACCATTCCTGCGTGCTTTTGGAGGTGTGCTTTGGGTCTTTATCTTGCTGGAGTTCCCATGATCTTCGCCTCAAACCAAGTTTCCTTACACTTAATCTTCTGATTTCATGATGCCTGTGATACGGTCAAGGCCTCCAATACCAGATGCAGCAAAGCAGCCCCACAGCATTATGGATCCTCCACCATGCTTGACTGTTGGTATGGTGTTTTTTTCCTTAAAGGCTTCATTGCGCCATTTGTAAACATACTGTTTGTGTGCATTACCAAAAAGCTCCATTTTGTTTCATCTGTCCATAAAACATTGTCCCAAAAGGCTTGAGGTTTGTCCAGGTTCTCTTTCACGAAGATCAATCGTTCCTTTTTATGTCTTTTCTTCAGCAATGGGGTCTTCCTTGGCCTCCGCCCATAAAGCCCCGCTTTGTTTAGTGTGCTAGTAGTTATAGTACTTGTTGAAACAATTACACCAGACTGCTCCAGGTTTGACGTGGTGTTTTTTCCACCATTCGCACCATCCTTCGAAAACTTCTGTCATCAATTTTTCTCTTCCCCCCACGTCCAAGGAGATTCTTGACAGTTCAATGCCTGGAAAACTTCTTAATAACATTACACACCATTGAAACAAGGATACCAAGGTCTTTGGAGATGGCCTTATACCCTTTGGAGGTCTTGTGACAATGACAATGACAATGACAATTTATTTATACTGTATAGCACAGTTACTTACAACTTCTGTCAACCAATGTGCTTTCCATTAGGTAATTAAAAACAGAAATTATTTATTAACAGAATTATTTGTGCTTGCAAATAATAGCATTTCTGGTGTCCTCAGACTTTGTCTTTGCCTCCTTTGTCTTTACCAATGTCACATATAAAGAGGGAATAACAGGTGGCTTTTTAAAACACCAAAATGATCATTCACTGGCTAATTCATGTCACATGGGTGGAGGCAATTCATCACAGGTGATGCTCATTTGTGATTTGCAACAGGTGAGCCAAATTGGGTTTCCATACTGATTTGCAGCAAAGGGTGCCAATACCATTGACACGGAAAGCATTATATTTTTCTGTGTTTTCCTCATAATGTTTATCTTTTTAAATGTTCTTTATCATTTGCTGTTTTGTATCAAACACAAGCTATCTGTAGTAATATGTTGTTTCACTTGATAAATTTCCTTCAGTAGATATTCCACAATATGTACATAAACTTCATGGGTGCCAATAATGGTGAGCAAGACTGTATATAGGCATAAAAAAAGGGCATGCAATTTAGGATAAAAAACTAAACCAAAACCAAAAGGAGATAGATAAATAAAAAAAAAAGTATAAACTATATAAAAACTATATAAAAAACTATATAAAATATGAAAATATAAGTGGAGAAATAATGTATATACATATGCATAAAAATACATATACATAAATGTGTATGTTTTTTTAAAGATTGTCTTTAAAGTGTCCAGGTGCAGTATGGTGTGTAAATAGTGTATATAGTGTATAAAGTGGCACTGTGCTGTGCAAGTCCAGAGTTAAAGTGACAGTGACAGAAAAACAATTTGCAAAAAACAATAAAGTGTACCAGTTTGAACATTAAATATCTTGTCTATGTGGTGTATTAAAATAAGTTAGTGTCAAAAAGGATCTCCAAGTTAATGTATTCCATTTGTATTTACATTTTACAAAAGGTCCAATCTTCACTGGAAATGCTGTTTGTAGTAGCATAAGTCAAATGTGAAAGCTTCTTAATTTGTATTTCTTTGTGGCTACCTCATCTGTTTACAATCTACTGCTGCCTGCAGTCTTAAAAGTGCTCAGTGTAATTGTAAAACCAGCTCAGGACATGACCCCTTCATGAAAGTTTATTGAGTTGCTCTCTCCTGAGATCTGACCAGTTCTGATAGCCTTGTATGTATTTACACCCTTTGCCTGTTCTTTTGACTACAGGATTATATAGATTACACTCTGGTTCTGTTGTTTGAGGCATATAAGTGTGTTTTGATCCTTGTATTGTATTATCCTGCATATGGATCTTCTCCTGAGTCCACCGTGTTACAGTAATCTCATGAGTTAATGAATTAATGCTGTTTAATGGAGTGAACTAGAAACCCTGTGACAGTGACACCTCAAAGATTTGCAATGCCTTAGCAGCACTAATAACTTTAAGAATGTTGTTTTCCCTTGAGCAGAGATAGAGAAGAGACACAAATACACAATCATACAGTACATATACACTCAATGACCACTTTAATACATGTACCTGGTGGCAGATTGCACATTGTTGTCAGTGTTGCCAACCTAGCATCATACCATTACTGCAGACTTTTCAGGTTCTTATTAATACTACAAATCTCCTGTTTTTTCTTGCCCAAAGGTCATGTTATCCCAAAGGTTCTTTATTGGTTTGAGATGTTTGGACTATGAAGGGCAATGAAGTCACTTCCATGGTTATTGGAAGCATCCTGCTGATGTGTGTTTTATGACATGGTACATTATCCTGCAGGGAATATTCATCTTAAAAACAGTAAACTTGAGCCATAAAGGGAGAGATCATGATGGACACCAATACCAAGGTTCACTGTGGTATACAAATCATGATCACTTAAATGGCCTAATGAATGGCAATAAAACATTTAACTCACCATAGCACTACCATGACAGGAGTTCTCCTTTCATTTACAGTATATGGTTTGGATCAGAATATTTTAAGTTCACATGTTTGTGTAGTATGAGGATTTTTTATATACACTAACTGAAATCAGAGAAATAAAACAAAAAATCTAGAAATATAATTGTGCCAAAATTATGATAGTTATTTTAGATTACATGGTGATGCTATCAATCAAGAATATGGTCTTTTTTTAATAGTCAACAGAAAATAATAATATGAGGATGTGAGGATGAGGATTGGTTCCCTTTGAGTCTGGTTCCTCTCCAAGTTTCTTCTTTTACCATCCAACTGTGTTTTTGTATTTTTGTATCTCACATTCACCTGAGTCACCTCAGACTTGGGGATAAACACAAACTGTACATTGTTTAAACACATTTAAACATCTAATATTAATCTTGAATTTTTGTATTATATTAATTTTTATATTAACCTTATGTTTATGTTATGAAAAGCTGCTTTGAGACAATGTCAACTGTTAAAAGTGCTATACAAATAAATTGAAATTTGAATAAAATCTATTTAAAAAAATCATGGATTACATTTTTATTGAATCCCATAAAACAAAATAGCTTCCCTCTATGAGTTAGTGTATGATTTTTGGGACATTCCTGGATTGTGAATCATCTGCAGAAAGCATGAAATGTATGTTTTCTTTAAACAGTCATGAGTATTGATATATACTGATAATGTATTATATAAATCACATAATCACCTTGTCTGTTTTTGTTGGTTTTCAAGTGATAGTAAACTCTGTAAAGATCTATGTCTCTCTCTGAATCCAAGAACGGTTTGATTTTCATCAACTCATTCACACGATCCTGTTCATTAGGCAAAATTCTTGTTCCACAGTCTGCACTGGAGGCCTGAAATGTAAAGTACCACAAATGTCAACAAGCAGGATAAGATCTTTAAGTTCTCCCATCTTCTCAGAGAAATTGCTTTTCATGGCTATCATCTCTGGAAATTTGATTAGTACACCAATATTATTTTCTCTTTCACCAAGGGTTTGGAGTCGTAATACTGGAGTGGGAGGCTCTCCTTTCCTTGTGAATTCATCAATGTTTCATTTCTGCAAAATGTGCCTTCCTTTACTTATAATCTGCTGTACAGAATAAAATAGACAGTCTTCAGAAGCATTTCGATATCTTTCACTGTTGGTACTTTAGATCAATTCCCAAATCTTCCCTCTTGGCCAGATTGTATTGCTCCATAAAACAGGATATCAGTCATTGCTGAACTGTTTCCCAAGCATAGAAAAAGCTCCTTTAGAGGTCCTTATAACCATTTATTGCACATCATATTTGTTACTGGCCCAGCAACATTAAGTGATTGCTTTCACTATATCCTCAGCATTGCATCCTGACACCAGTATGATACGGACAAACATAGTTTTATCACTATTTTGCTCACTGAACTTGATGTACAGAATCGACATCATACTGTATATATACATTAATCATCATTAATTAGAGTATGTTTTAGAGGTTGGTTTATTTTCTCAACCACATCACCCTCGATAACAGAGCTTAGAGAATCCACACATACAAATGCATCATTTTTACTGCATCGTCAATACGAGTCTTACTTTTTATCATTATTGAAATTGCCTAAATTAGTTCTGATTCTTTGATGTATTTTTTGCTTTCAATGTGTACTTCTGAAATTATTTACGGTTGAATGTGTCTTGTAAGATAGTCCAATTCTCCCTACTTTTCCCAATGGTCATTTCCTCCACTTTATTAGTCTCTTAGTACCACATATGTCTCTTAGTTTTGTTACTGTGCTTCTATGATAATGATTTCCACAATTTGATCTAGCTTAAAAAATTATCTTCTTTTAAGTAATGAATAAGCCTTGCTTCAAACAACATAGTAAGTAATATTTATTGCGTATTTCCATTTGACCTCTCGATTACGTTAACCTGTCTAGGTTATTTCCTTGGCTCACACATTAGTACAGTACATCCATTGCAGATTTGAACTCTGACTGATTCTGCAATCATTTTATTGTTATTCTATTTGACTAAATTGTTAAGGAGAAAGGTCTTCCTCCATTATGTGTGGATTTTTTTTTTCTTTACAGGATCATGATTAAACTTGTACAACCCTGCATGCTGGCAGCTCTGAGAGAACAATCTTTCACATGTTATCTTATCTTATATGTTTTCTTCGCGTGATGTGCCCAATGTACAAGTTTCAGTCTAGCTGTTCTGGCTTCCTGAACAGTGTTAAATAAAACTTTTTTCCAAGTCATTGATTTTCCTTCTGTCTCTTTTCTTCACTGTTTATCTCCTTCATCAATATAATTCAGTGAAAATACTCTGACTTGGAGGAGTTGCACTAACCAAAATGTATGTTAACTTGAAGCGCTTGTCTAAGGCTGTAATGCCAAGATTGATTCACACTCCAGATTTATGACTACTTGTCATTTCCTTGTTGATTATTGATCTAAACAAGCTGAAGTTGTTTATTTCTATTGTTTCTGTTGTTGTAAAGAAAAATACGATTATTTGAAGATTTTTTCTTTATTTTCACATGTAATTTATTTCCTTTTTTTCCTTTTTTTTGTGTCTTTTATACATTGACAATTCTTAAAGTCTTAATGTCTTCCCTTAACTCTTCTAGGCTAAATTATAAATTAATGAATTATACTGTATGTCTCTTTCTTTTAAAAGAAAAAGACAGTAAAAAATCGGGTGGAGATGTATATTAACTAACAACATATTACTGAATAGAGTTACTTAAATGCTTAGCTGAGTATAAAAGAATAGACTTTATATTGTGTATCATTTAGATTTACAACAAGAACACATGTCAATCTGCCATAAGCTGAAGAATCCACTATCCAACATAAGGTGTCATAATTATTATTGAGAATGTCTCTTACAAAGTACAGAGAAGAAAACTACTAAAACTGATTATTTTCAAGTCTTTCATCTTTACTCAATTATGGTGCTGATAAAACATAATACATTATCTGGAGAGGATCCAAGCAGTTCATTCAATAATATGAACATTTTCTATAGACATGTGAACTTCATTTTCTGTAAACATTACTATATATATATCCTGTCCTAATGGATAAAGCCTAATATCATGCTTTACCAAACATGTCATTACATTTTTTAGTTTGTCTTGACAAAACATTAAAACCACAAATCTTTAGAATGTTCTAGATAAATTGTTGGTTCAACTATAAATAGTCAAAAACTTGAGGATTTTAGAAGTTCATTATTTGTTGGGGATTTGATTTATTAATTTATTATTAATTATATTATTATTATTATTATTATTATTATTATTATTATTATTAATACTACTACTATTACTACTACTACAACTACTACTACTACTACTACTACTAACAATAATAATAATAATAATAATAATAATAATAATAATAATAATAATAATAATAATAATAATAATAATAATTTAGTAATCATAAAGAAAGTGTTGGCATATTGAAAATTCCAAAACTATTAAAACATGTGGTAGACACACTTATCCAGAGCGATAATCTCATTTTTATACCACATCACAACAACATACAAAAAACAAAATACGCTGAACTGTGTTTTCTAATCCATTTCAAACAAATTCTAAAAACATATAATAGAGCATGCAAAAAAAATATATATACAAAACCTTTAACAAAAAGACAATCATTCTTCCAACTTTATCACCTACCAGAATACCCGCCTTAATTTCTAGAAACACATAAATCTGATATATGAATATGTGTATATTGTTGAATTCATGAAACTTGTTTGTTCAGAAGGTGTATATATTATTCTAATATGTTAATATGTTTATATGTTAGCAACTCATGCTTGTAAAATAAAATGTAAATTTTAACGGACATATTTATTTAATAGTTATGAAAGAATTCTTCAGTCAGTGTCAGCATTTTGAGGTTTAAGAGGACCATCATGGGGAAGGTCTTCAGGACAAAGGGCTAAATGTTTCTTTGTTTTTTCAGTTATGGGACGAGCTGCATTTTTATGCCTTATTAACTTCGAGAGAGAGAGAGAGAGAGAGCGAGAGAGAGAGAGAGAGAGAGAGAGAGAGAGAGAGAGAGAGAGAGAGAGAGCAATATAGAGCTGGTGATGGAACAACTGTTTATAGTTGCTCTAACAAAAGTGATAACAGAAAATGACCTCTTTCACAGATGTTACACAACATTAAATCCAACTATGAAGAGATAAAAGGTGTGATGTGCTGTCTTTTAATAAATACAAAACATTGCAATTTTTGGCAAACTTGTGCAGTGTACGATGAATCACTTTGCATCATGAAATATGAAAATAATAAAACAGTGGTTCGTAACACATCAATTTTCTTTCTTTTTTCCTTTTTTTTTTCTAAAACTACCATCCCTGTTCTATACATCTTAATTAGATTCATGTTATGATGCTGTCTCCATTAGGAACACTTGAAAACCCATTCATTCATACCGTTATCCAAATAGCCAGTCATGTACAGCATGAGTATTATTGCTGATCCCTTTATTTATTTATTTTTTTATTTACCCATAGTCTAATTGTTACTTCCAGCATCAAACTACACCAAACAGCATTGTTTCAGATAAATAAGTGATTTCATGATAGAGAATACCTAGCATGTTTTTTTGTTATTATTGTATTTAAATGTATTTATGTAATAATGCAATAATTTAGTAGAACCTACGTAGAATAAATACAGAACGTATGTGTGTTTTATAAAAGGAACCACAAGAAACAGTTTAAAAAGCTTGATGATGATGATGATGATGATGATGATGATGATGATGATGATGATGATAAAGCCGTTAATGAAGGTTGGGATACATAAAAGATGAAATAGTTTGGAGGGAAGAGATGTTCACAAATGAGTAAATATTTCCCTCTACAGGCAACATCTTGCCACTTCATGGTGGTGGTTAGGGTGCAACACGACCTAATGTAGTGTTGTATCAGAGCTCACAGGCAAATGCTTGTTTGCTGTAATTGTATATAATCTAGACTGTCACTGATTGGTTAATGTGACACAAAGGCAGGACAAAGTTTTAAAGCTACTTAAAGGTCCATCAGTTTCATCAAGTATTGATAAGCATGGGTATTGTTTCTTAACTCATTTTTACATCTCATAGCCTACTTGTAGATTATTGTCTATTTCTCCATTTAGAACTAATTAAACTGAACCACAACAGCCTTCTGCTTCCTCAAAGGAAATATTTGTGTATGGGCACGAATTAAGGAGGTAACACTTACTTATAACAGTACATGATTAATTGCGCACTAATACCTGAATTGATATTTACTTAATTATGAGCTAATGAGTTGAGGCATGTACAGTACTAATCATGAACTAATAAAAAGCTAACATTAACTACATGTCTTATTAAGTCAGTGAATAACAATCACCTTAAGTACATGCTTGTTAATGTCAATGTTAAATAACTAAAACAAAGAGACTCTATAAGAAAGAAGGCAGCCTTGTGTACTTGTGTTCTCATCTTCGTTATTTAATTTGGAAAGATGTACAAATAATAAAACATGTACGTTCCTGGAATCAGAATTTCTATAGGAAGTGTCCTTATAAATAGGCATAAAGGCATAAATATCCTACAGCACCACTTCTACAGAAGCTTTTAATTTATAATTGGTGGGATTCATCTTGGTTCTTGTTCAGGTCATTATGGTAATTTATCTACCCCTCTGCTGATACCCATATACAGTATAAAATTGAATCTTTAGGATTCTTAAAAATATCACACTTAAATCCCAAATATATATAAAGAAAGCGGAACTCAAATAGATCTAAAAAAAGAAAAAAACAAACAAATAAACCCAATAAAGTGGACATACAGGATATCCATGTCTTCCTATAGGAAATATATAGGAATGTGTCAATGTTTCTTAGTGGCATTCTTTAGGATTTCTTAACAAAGGTTAAAATGAGATATTGCAGGTAGTAGTAGCACTGGTAGGTGGATTGATGATACAAATGTGTGTGGTGGACTGGCATCACACTGAAGGTTTATTCCTGGCTTGCATCCAGTGTCTTATGAAAGCCTCTGAAAATTTCATTATCAAACAAACACAATAGCAGTAGCACAGTAGATTCAGTTTTAAAAAGAGGTCATTAATCTATAAAGAAAACATGTAACATAGCTTAAAATAAGTTCCTAAAAATCTATATACAGTAGAATAAACTTTATTGTTCACATTGTCAATATTTTCATTGCAAAAAGATTGTATTAAGACTAGAAAAAAAACACAGCACCCTACTCACAATTTTAGCACATTTCATAAAGTACATAGTGCCTGAATGTACAGTATCTTTATCAGTTTTATTAAGCATGCCATGAAATATACATGAAATATACACGAAAATGTTATAATTGGATTTCAATCTTACAGTACACAAGGCTGCAGCCTTGATTTTTTAAATATAAAGGTCTAGCTATGTTACACAGAGATTCTAAAAGACTGTAGTGTAAATCTTTGCATTTTACTGCATTTTAAGGGCAACAGTCCAAAGATGAAAATTGGTACTTATTATAGCGTGAGGCTGATAACCCCATCATTGACCTACTGTTGTATGTGACTACAAAGCAAACTATGAGTGTTTGTAATCTCTGCCCAATAATCATTATAGTTATATGTCAACTGTTGCATTTAAAACTTTGCTGTTAGACCTATTCAAAATATTTCAGGTTATAATGTTTAAAAAATAAGATGATTGGAAATAATGTGACCATAGTCCTGGCTGTAATTTAGATCACGAGTTTATCTTAATGTGGGCATCATTTTGTTTCTAAAAGTTTATACTAGAGCTACAAGCCTGCATCAACGACTTTTTTTTATTTATTATGAGATTAAGTGGGCAGCAACAACATGGGAATCCACAATCAGACAGCATGTTATTGCTCATCATTTTGCCACCTGAATCCTAATATATACGGTATCTCACAAAAGTGAGTACACCCCTCACATTTCAGCAACCATTTTATTATATGTTCTCAAGGGACAAAACTATACAAATAAAAAATGTAAATACTTTAGTGTAGCCAATGTGCTGCTTGTATAGCAGTATAGATTTACTGTCCTCTAAAAATAACTCAACATACAGCCATTATTGTCTAAATAACTGGCAACAAAAGTCAGTACACCCTAAATGAACATATCAAAACTGTGTCCAAAGTGTCAATATTTTGTGTGAGCAGCATTGTTGTCAACTACTGCCCTAATCCTTCCTGGGCATGGAATTCACCAGAGGTGCATAGGATGTTGCTGTGATCCTCTTCCACTTCTCCATAATTACATCACAGAGCTGCTAGATATTAGACACATGGCGCTCCTCCACCTTTCGCTTGAGGATGCCCCAATTGGCCAGTTGACCATTAGGGTTCAGGTCTGAAGACATACTTGGCCACTACATCACCTTCACCTTCAGCTTATTCAGCAAGGCAGTTGTCATCTTGGTGGTGTGTTTCGGGTCATTATCATGTTGGAAATCTGCAGTTCGGCCCAGTTTCTGTAGGGAGGGCATCATGTTCTGCTTCAGAATGTTACAGTACATATTGGAATCCATGTTTCCCTCAATAAAGCACAGCTCCCCAGTACCAGCAGCACTCCTGCAGCCTCAGACCATGATGCTACCACCACCATGCTTGAATGTACGCAAGACACAATTTTCTTGGTACTCCTCACCGGTTTGTCACCACACATGCTGGACACCATTTAAGCCAAACAAGTTTATATTAGTCTTATCAGATCACAGGACAACGTTCTAGTGATTCATGCTCTTGGTCAAGTTGTCTTCAGCAAACTGTTTCCAGGCTTTCTAGTGAGCCAGCTTCAGAAAAGGCTTCTGGGACGACGGCCATGCAAACTGCAACAAATGAGAAGCTGACCTTCCATTTCTGCAACCTCTAAAGCAATGCTGGTAGCACTCATGCATCTGTTTTTTGAAGCTAACTTCTGCATCTGACACACAGCACGATTACATAACTTCTTGGATCAACCCTTTTGAGGCTTGTTTTGAGTGGAACCCGCCTTGGAAAATGTTTGTATGACCCTGGCCACTGTACTGTAACTTAGTTTTAGGGTGTTACCGTCTTATAGCCTAGGTCATCTTTGTGGAGAGCAACAATTCTAATTTCTTAAATCTTGAGAGTGTTCTTTGCCCGTGAGATACCATGTTCAACATGTAGTGTAGACATTATGAAAGAATTGTACTCAAAGAACCAAATTTTAACTATTTTAATAAAAAATACACACATTTTTATGGACCAGTGAGGCAGACAAAGACATGAACATGATGAATAGATGTGGCTTTGCATGTGGCTTTGTATGGTTATACAATGTACAGCTGTTATCAATCAGGATGTACTCACTTTTGTTGCCATTTTGACTATATATATATATATATATATATATATATATATATATATATATATATATATATATAGAGAGAGAGAGAGAGAGAGAGAGAGAGAGAGAGAGAGGGGGGGGGGAATATATGTGCTCATAAATGTGATGTATAATATAATATTACTATTAGTATTTAATATTTAATTCAATCTACATCATAAACACTTAAATGTTCCCCCATTACACAACAACAATGTGCAATCATTTTAAATTTATTTGTTACTACCTCCATCCTAGTACATCCCTGCATCTCATTCTATTCTATTCTATTCTATTCTATTCTATTCTATTAGTTCTGTTCTGAACTTACAGTTTACAATGAACCATAAGTTCCTCAGGAGCTCTCGGTTGCACTATTATAAACTGTTTTAGAAATGACATTATTTACATTGACAACATTTCCTGCCCATTGTTACCGAAATGAGGATGGGTGCCCTTCTGAAACTGGTTCCTCTCAAGGTTTCTTCCTCATCATCTCAGGGAGTTTTTCCTTTACCTCCGTCGCCTCCGGCTTTCTCATTAGGGATAGGGATGGATATATAGTATTTTAAATTTTAAATAAATACCTTATTTTTTCTCTCATTATTATGATTATTTATTTTTTTCTCTCTCTGTTCTGTCATCTATAGCACAACTGTACATACAATTAATTTTATTTTTGTTTATTTGTATTTACATTTGTGTATATTTTTTATTCTCATCTATTTTATAATCTGTGTGTTGTCTTTGTGTACTGGAAGCTTATGACACTAAAACAAATTCCTTGTATGCACAAGCTTACTTGGCAATAAAGCTCCTTCTGACTCTAATTCTGATTCTGATTTAAAAAAAAAAAAAAAAAAAAAAAGAAAAAGTCCCAAAGCACCTTCTTTAATTTCCAGGATATTTTCCAATGACAACACATCGTTTACAATAAAAAAAAAATAAAATAAAATAAATACAAAGAGGTTTTTGGCTGTAGAGCTAAATGCATGACGTCACGTTCTTTAAAAATAACTATCCTTGGCTAATTGCTGTGGTAATAGAGGAGCAAGTTGCTGGACATGCTGAGACTAGATAATAATCATCTTTGTAGAGGATTGTCAAGTTGCAGGGGTTTTAAAGCGTGTACGGCGCGCGCACAGCTGTATTGACACGCGGTTGGTGGAAAGCAGCGGTGGTACCACAGGGGGGCGGGGCTCTCGCTGGAACGGCGTGTTAAGCGCTTTGGTTCAGCGCGCTACAGGAGGAGAGGCGCACACGACACGCGCGGATGTGGAGATAACCCCAAGAACTCGTCTTAGAGACACCTGAAACCAGCGTCGTGTGAAAATGTGAGTGTATCAAAACGTGCTTTTTATTAACATTGAGAAAATAATAGTAATAATAATACTTCTAATAAACAGCAGCAGTGTTCATGGCAGCGTAGACCAGCCCAAATGAGCATCACTTAAATCCGGCGAGATGGCTGACAGGTCTAGATGCTTAGCTAGCTAGCTTCGATTGTGCTGCTAAACGACAAGATCCCCCTAGCAAATTGTCTCATATTTGGTCAGGATAAATTTGGCTTGTGTTATTAGATGTATGGTTATTCATTTATTTTTTTTGCGATGATGAAAGACGGAATAAAGGAGTGGTGGAGACGTTGAATCGTGTTGTAGTCAGCATGCGTGTTCTGTACAAGTGAGGAAGATGAGGGTGAGGTGGGCAATACCGGTGCTCCAGTTTCCTTTTTAAACGTCTTTCTGTTATCAAATAATGCGAGAATTCATGACGACAAGTATGCAGAAAGATACACTAATGTTTGTTGCCCTGTGTTGCACCAGCTTCATCATTCACCTTCGTCCGTCTTGACCTAAGATCCTCTGTCAGCCTTGTTATGTGGTGTGGTAACAGTCAAAGACGTTTAGTGTGTGTCTGTGTGTGTGTGTGTGTGTGTGTGTGTGTGTGTGTGTGTGTGTATGTGTGGGTGTGGGTGTGTGTATAAGGGCTGAAATTTAACCAGAGAAGTGCAAGTGCATCAGGCTGGAGCCCTGCCTATGCTGGGTGCAGTACATACAGTACTGCCTAGTGACTCTATTGAATGGAGTCCAAATGTGGGGAGTACAGAGATATATTTTAATTTAGAGTTATGATCTTAATTAGAATTATGCCTATTGTACAACCACAAAAACAACACAACAACAACAACAACAATAATAATAATAATATTATTATTAAACTTTCTTTTATTTTCAGCACCTGCTCTGTTCTGAATTGCTGTTCACTAGGCACAAGGAAGCACCTTGTATAGGAGAACAGTCCAAAGGGCACTTTGTGCGCACACACAGACATTCACACTCTCTTACACATGTAGGTAAAAGTTTTGCCAGTCTTACTACTGGCATATTCTGAGGATTTGCGAGGACCAACCGACATAAACTGCGGGAAAACACACAGCATGGGGGAACATGCAAAACTTCATAAAAAACATCTAAGCTGAGTATCAAACTAGGGATCCTAATGGTGTGAGGTATCAACGCTATTATTATTAGGGGTCAAGCCCCAAAGGGGCGTAGACACCTATTGTTATCGTTAGTTTTCTTCTTCTTCTTCTTCTTCTTCTTCTTCTTATTATTATTATTATTATTATTATTATTATTATTATTATTATTCCTCTTCCTCTTCATAGAACCGTACGTACACGTAACTTTCGTGTGTCTAGCTCAAACCCTCTAGCGCCACCAACAGTCCAAAAATCCAATTATGTTCATGTTCATAACTGCTAGAGGCCTACAGACAAAATTCTCAGAATCAGAATACAGCAAAAAGAAGACTGGACATCTGTCTGTCTGTCTCTCTCTCTGTCTGTCTCCCTCTCTTGCTCTGTCTGTCTGTCTGTTCATGGTAAACATTTGAACACACAGCACCTGAGCTGTCACTTTATTTTCTCCTTGAACACACACACACACACACACAAACACACACACTCACACACACAAACACACACACACGTCTTCTTGTGGCTCAGGCTGAGTCCGACGATCCCAAAAATATCATAGTGAAACCTACTTCCTGTCCGCCACTTTGAATTATATTGCACACCTACTTTTTCGAATTCCTCCTAGAGCGCTCGTTTGATTGGCTTGAATTTTGGTACGCATCATCTAGAGACACTCTAGACAAAAGGTTATCAAAAGTGTATTGATAGACCTATCTGTTGGCATGTAACACATCAAAGAATATGAACACACACACACTTACACACACACACATACTGTACACACACACACACACACACACACTTACACACTCACACTTACACACACACTCACACTTATCACACACACTTAAGGGCGTAGACACCTATTGTTATCGTTAGTTTTCTTATTATTAGCATGCAGCGTTACATGACAGCGCCACCTAGTGGCCACGAGATTTTAAAAACAGCTATTTTTGCTTATAACTACTGCAAACTTGAGTCTAAAATCATGAAGGAGGTGTTGTTAGACTCCTTGAGGCATGCTGAGTCAAACGATACCAAACGGTTTTCGGAGGGCCATTTTGTATGTCGGCCATTTTGAATTTTCACGTTAAGTTCAGTATTTTTTTACGAATACAATGCCATATTGCTACGAAACTTGGGATGGTTCATCAGCGACATGTTCTGAGTGCATCTGATCGGCTTGACCCCGGTATCGCTGCTGCAGCTTTATTTATTATTCTTCCTCTTCCACCATTGAAGTCAATGGCAGCCCATAGAACCATACGTAGGAAAGTTATGTAATTTGGCACACATGTAGAGGCCAGTCTTAGAAGTTACTATAAATTTTGGTGTGTCTAGCTCAAACCCTCTAGCGCCACCAACAGTCCAAATTCCAATTATGTTCATGTTCATAACTGCTAGAGGCCTAGAGACAAAATTCTCAGAATCAGAATACAGCACAAAGAAGACTGGGCATCTGTCTGTCTCTCTCTCTCTGTCTGTCTGTCTGTTCATGGTAAACATTTGAACACACAGCGCCTGAGCTGTCACTTTATTTTCTCCTTGTGGTGAGCGCTCTTCAGTGTGTCCTCTACTCTCATCAGTCTTCCTGTAAACCCACAGTGTCACAGAGCTCTGTTTCTGCTTTCAGGGGAACTTGTGAGGTTTGGTGCAAATGACCAGCACCACAGTGTAACACACACACTCACACACACTCACACACACACACACACACACACACACACACACACACACAGACACACACAAACACACACAGACACACTCACACACAACTTGGTATATGTCATTATAGTCATGACCTGAGGGTGCATGCAACGTTTCATGACATTTTAAAAATTTTAAAAACAGCTATTTTCACTTATAACTACTGCAAACTTGAGTCTAAAATCATGAAGGAGGTGTTGTTAGACTCCTTGAAGCATGCTGAGTCAAACGATACCAAATGGTTTTCGGACGGCCATTTTGTGTGTCGGCCATTTTGAATATTCACGTTAAGTTCAGTATTTTACGAATGCAATGCCATATTGCTACGAAACTTGGTATGGTTCATCAGCGACATGTTCTGAGTGCATCTGATCGGCTTGACCCCGGTATCGCTGCTTGCAGCTATATTTATTATTATTATTATTATTATTATTATTATTATTATTATTATTATTATTGTTGAATTTATATAACTCTTTTAAAAACTAAAGAGGATTACAATGAGTAAAACATGCAAAACGTATAACACATTATAACCAGAAGCTTTTGATGGTATAGTTTTGTTGCCTTTTGTGTTGTGTTGAACCTGTCCACTGACACAAAATACGATTAAGTTGTAAGATGCCCAGTGGACATCTGTTCCTCTAAGCCTCATGCCTAGAGGTGCTGTAAGCTCTCAGAAGGATTTGAAATGTGTACACAAAATATATCTTCTACATAACAGTGTATATTTGTTTCTAGCAGGATCTATTTGGACACTGTACTGGTGTATTCAAAATACAGTATATGTTCATTATAAAGTTGTGTTTGCTGTGCAGGATTTTCTGTATTTTACTGAATAATCACACCTAATACCACTAAGACTTCAACTACTATAATTACTATTACTACTACTTCTACTTCTGTTACTATTAATAATAGTGTTGTAATGTGGATGTGTAATAATTCTACAATATTAGGGTTAGATGCTGAATATTTGGCAGCACATATTTATAGAAAGTTAGAAATTGTTAGATGTTTAATTATGCCACAATGTACTGTAACTGCCCATGTCCTAGCTCTTGAATTTACATGTTAAACTCTTACAATCCTCTATCTGTAACTTCACAAACTTTGAACTCGGTGGTCCAACATCTTTAACACTGAGCTACTAATTCTCTACCTCTACCCATTATCAGACCCATTCACATCCACCTGATTATTACTGCCGTTCAACAGATTGCAGTCAGACTACTCCCATTAAATAACCCAACTAACAAACACACTATGTCACTTTCCACTCCAGAATTGTGTCTGAAATGATGTGGTGTTTCTTTTCTGCAACTCCTGTAATTATCTGATTGCCACTTTTAGCTTTGATTAGTTTATGCCTGTTTGCCAGTGCTTGAAACTCTTTAATATTTCTGTATAAATATGACCAGAACACAGTCCTAGAAGTATTGTAGGGCACTCTAGAGAGGCTTCCATGCATCCTGGACTCGGAATTGCTGCTGTCAAACCACCATCCTGGGAGGGGTTTTGATCTCATGGCGCACCACTGTGTGAGGCCCGGCGCGGAGGAAAGGATGTCAGAGAATTGGTCCACAAGCTCCTCGATGTCTTGCTGTTGGGCCGGTGCGAGATTCCCCCCCCTCCTCACTTGGGGATCTGTGTCAGAGGTAGCAAAGCAGACACAACAGGGACAGGAGGAATCCATTTCTTCAGTAAATTGACATGATATGAGTGTCTGCACGCTTACCTGGTTGCTGCAGCTTGTAGTTGCCAGGGCCAATCCGCTCGAGGACTGTGTCAAGTCAAGTCAAGTCAAGAAGCTTTTATTGTCATTTCAATCATATATAGCTGTTGCAGTACACAGTGAAATGAGACAACGTTTCTCCAGGACCATGGTGCTACATAAGGCCACATAAAGCATATCTGTGCAACCTGGTGCAAGCAGTGCAGGACAAGACAAACAAGACAGACAAGACAGTGCAGGACAAAATACAGTGCAAACAAAAAATTACAAGACAATACACAAAAGACAATAAAAAGAAACAGCGCCGACCAGTTTAAATGCTGTATGTTCAACGATATTGTGCGGCAGTAGGGTGAAGATTGTGTATGAGGGGTGTGTGGGGTTATCCACAATGCTGTTGGCTTTGCGGATGCAGCGTGTTGTGTAAATGTCCATGATAGAGGGAAGAGAGACTCCAATGATCTTTTCAGCTGTCCTCACTATCCGCTGCAGGGTCTTGCGATCCGAGATGGTGCAGTTCCCAAACCAGACAGTGATGCAGCTGCTCAGAATGCTCTCACTGGTCCCTCTGTAAAAAGTAGTCAGGATGGGGGGAGGGAGATGTGCCTTTCTTAGCCTTGGTAAGAAGTAGAGATGCTGCTGGGCTTAAAGCCTCCATCTTGGTGATGGAGCTGGGGTTGAGTGACCAGGTGAAGTTCTTCACTAGATGAACACCAAGAAATTTGTGGTGAAGCTGGGTCATAGAGAGCTCCTGATTGGCTCCTCGCTTTTGGCGGCAACTCTGACTACTCCGGCAACTCTGACTTTGGTGCTGAAGCATCGGGGAACGTTGTCAGTGGCAATGTTTGTGGTGCTGCACAGCCGTCTTTTTTTCCTAGTTTTATCTTTGTGAACCCAATCAAGGAAATGCGAAAAATGGGAAAAATGGTCCAGTCTTACATATCTGTGAGTGAGAAAAGTATGTGAAGCTTTGCCTTTAGTGTCTGGCGTGACCCTCTAAACATTTCCAGTAACTGTTGATTAGTCCTGCATAGCTCGAAGGAATTTTATCCCATTTCTTCAACAATCCAATGTTGGTGGGTGTCCTCACATTTCTATCAGATAAAGGTTAGGATTTGGCCTTTCTTAAAACATTAAATTTAATTAACTATTTAATCATTCTTTAGACCAACTTGTGTGATTGCGGTCTTTGTCTTGGTGTGTGACCTATTTTCTTTTAAGATTTAGTTCATGGACAGATATCCTGCCATTTTCCTTTAGAATTCACTGGTATGAATTCAGAATTCATTTTTCAATCAATGATTGCAAGACTTCCTGGACCAGATGCAAAAATACAGGCCAAAATCATGATACTACCAACACCATGTTTCACAGATGGTATAAGGTTCTTATGCCAGAATGCAGTGTTTTCATTTGTCCAAAAATAACGCTTCTTATTTAAATGGAACTTCTATTTTCGTCTCACCCAACCACAAAATATTTTTCTAGTGGCCCTCAGTAGTCAAGGAAGATGCTAGGCCCCGATGCTGAGTATGACTTGTGTTGTGCAATGGGTGACTGTTTCTGTTCCTATCCACTTCCTCCTGCAGAACATCAACCTAGCATCCAGATCTAAATCTGGAGACAGCAGTCCATAAAAGATCCCATTGTGACTTGACATGGAGCAAAAGAAAGTCAATTGATGTACCGGATAAGCCAGTGCTTCTGTTATACTGTGCCACTTGTTCCTTTAGAAGAAAGACTTACTGCAAAGATATTCTGCCTGATCTCTGGTACTTACTTTGTGCTAGGTCATGACAAAACAGGATCTTGGCACCGCTCAGATTTGGAGTGTCTGCATTCCAGATCTTGGATCTGTTTTTTTTTCTTCTTTTCATTAAAATGCATTAAAGAAAATTATTGTAAAGTACTAAGAAGAAAGGAAGAAGAAATTAATTATTTTTGTCGGCTCATTTTATCATGGAGCGTACTCACCTTATACATCATACATACTCATTCATCATGGATATGATGGGAGAAATGGCAGCGGGGTTTGGTGTGTTATCACTATTTTGAATTTTTTTTTCAGAAGTGAGCAGAATAAGATGCTAAAAAAGCAAAGGTGACATAGTTGCTGAAACTTGTCTATCGCTCACAAAATAGGTACATTTTTAGATTTGTAAAGGACACAACACTGCCACAGAGCAGAACACATTGTGACACCAGGAGAAAAAGAGTCACTTATATCAATGGGTCATACACACATATACTGCAGTGATCATTTTTACAGAGCCATAGAGGGTCTTATTATTGGCTTTTGGGAACCTGGCCCACCCAAAAATAGAGTCATTTTTAGAAGCTTCGGCAAGAAGGAAACTATAAATCTATTGAAAAACTACAATGAATTCAGAAATGACCCTCATGCCCAATTTAGAAGTTGCTCAAAAGTTCCTGGTTATACATGATTATGGATCAGCAGCAGAACAATATAATTATTGTGATTTAAGTGCAGATGTGTACATTTGAAACTCCTTGTAAAGCATCTTGTGCATCTTAATGATGTGACAAAGCTACATTCAAGATGCTTTTGGCAAAAGTGCAGAAACTAAATTGCTTTTATTATCATATTTTCATATCGTTTTTTTTTTTTATTTAACTTTGTCAGGACACACTGTGCTCTTTGCAATCTAATCCTACAGTAATGTAAATTAAATATAATATATTTGCATATTGTTCACATAATACAATATAGATATTATACACACAATGTCTTTTGTACTGTGTTATTTTGGTGGTATTATTGGTGAATAAGGATTCTAAATTATTGGAGCATTTTCATCTGGGATTTAGACCACATGTGAGAGAACATTAAGCACTGTTAGATTTTGAGACCCTAACCCTAACCCTAGGTAAGAAGTTGATTGTTGCACTTAGGATTGTCTGTCATTCGAGACAATTGTCCTCTTCTAAAATGCAGACACTTGTACACTAGCGTGTGCATGGTGTAAGTGCATAGTGTGTAAAAGGGCATTTGGGACGCAGCCTGTTCATGTAAGCAGGTTTTCTTCCTCATATCACTTCTTCAAATTAACAGCACAGATTTCTTTCTGGAACAAATGAAAACACCACAGCAAAATATTGATCTTAGATATATTTGTAGGCTGTGACAATTTTAGGTGCGACTGGATGAAAGAGAAATATAGCACAGTAACATATAAGGAATAAAACACAATGTGGGATGCTGTTATAGGAAAATATTCCACATTGGGATGATGGTGTCACTCTGAAGTTATTTTCCTTTAAATTCAAAAGTGTATTTTATTCCTCTTATGTCACAGTCAGTTGCCCCATTTAAAATTGTTTATTTCTTACTGTTTACAGTGAAGCAGCATTTTTCTCTCATTTAGTTATGTTGTCTGTAGTAAACACCTTCTGACCAAACAAATTCAAGGATTCAACAGTAATACACAGTAAAATTTAGTCTATTGTAAGCTTTGGTGGCCAAATTGTGGAGCCTTTAGAATGAAACTGTGTAGGTAATTTGCTTAGGTTTCACTGTAATTAAATAGGTCTTAGTTGAAAACAAAGTAGAAAACAAAAGACATATTCATGTATAACTTCCTCAACCTGGAATGCTTTTTGATAAATACATGAAGACAAACCAAAAGTTATAAATTTATCTGCAATCATATTTACAGTAAATTAAGAGCATAGCAAGGAGTTCATGCTAAAATTTTACACATTACATGAGAATTTCCTTGAAAATTGTATGAATATGCAGGTGCAGCAGAAGTGTTCCTTTTACGGTATTGTCTAACTGTAAGTGACCTAACACTGGGGGTTTCCTCCCCCAGTCCCACAGGCTTGTATGAGTGTGTGCAGTGGGTTGAGACCCCATCGACAGTGAACTGTTCCTTGAGCAGGATTGTAGAATAGGCTCTATGCTAGTGCTTATATTCAAACAGTGCTGAGGCACAAAGGTTCCCATTACATAAAGAAAAAGTTTGTTAAAAGCAGTGTAAATATATCTCCATGGCCTGAGGAACTAGTCAACCTTAAAGTCTCACCTCTCCATATTCCTCTAGAGCAGGGGTCGGCAACCCACGGCTCCGGAGCCGCAAGTGGCTCTTTCATCCCTCTGCTGCGGCTCCATGTAGATTTGGAAAATAAATATTTAATTTAAATTTATTTTATTTTATTTTTTTTTTAAATGTAATTCTAAATTATAAGATTAGGATGCTCTTGCAACATTAAAATAAACCGTGTTTAATTTGTTTGTTGCTAAAAATATGCGTCATAACTGCCGACTTGCGGAATCCGACACACAGAAGCAGACACATTTTTGGTTTGCTGCAGCCGACAAGTTATAATTTTGATGTCATGAATACGGAGAGGACTCAATTAGAAATTGAACATTTTATTTGAAAGTAACCTTCAACCCAGTGTCTTTTTTGTTAAGGTTAGTTCTAACGGTTAGTTTTTGTTTGCCTGCAGAAATAAAATTTCGTTTACTCGGTAGCAGTTCATTGATTGATTTTTTTCATCAAAAAAAGAGGCTACACAATAGCCAATCAGAAAATAGCACTATCTGGGTAAGATTTAACGCAACAACCAATGAAAAAAAAAACATTCATTAGAGAGGGTATTTTTGATGGACCATTTGAACAAAACCTCAACACGAAACAGCTTATCTCTGGACGGGACATTGTCCTCAATCATGACCCTAAAAATGGCTGGGCTTGATCCGGATGGGATGGGATTTTAAATGGGAGCAACATTACAATGATAAAGGAGTCCAAAAAGGCAACAGACACTTACAATAAACAACACCAGTCATAATCTCTCTCTTTCTCTCTCTCTCTCTCTCTCTCTGTCTGTCTCTCTGTCTCTCTCTGTCTCTCTCGCTCGAACACACACACACACGCACACACACAAATTAATAAATGGAAATTAAACAAATACTTTGTATTTGGTTAAATTGCAGTCAGTGATCCTTACCAAACACAACTCCCCCATATCCACCTCAGTTTTTTGTGGTCTTTCTGGCTTTTTGATGTTCATGAACTCACCAGTGCATTCTTCCTTTTTATATAATGTGCCAGAGCCATATTATAGCTTGTTTAATCAGCAGTAATAGCTCTTTGGTCTTCATATTGAGAGGTAATAACAACAGATTCTAAATACATAATGCACACAAATTAAACGAACGGTCTTAATTACAACTTAAGATACTGTAGTAGGCAGCTAAAATAACCACAACTCTGTCTGTGTCCCAATATTTATGGACCTTACTCTCAGTCAATGCAGGTACATTTTGTTAAGATTTAAACAAAAATCAATTAATACATGTTAACTTCATACTAGTTTTACTTTGATAGCATGCTAACTTTTAAAATTGTTAGCATTGCCTAGGGTAGTGTTTTGTGAACATATTGTCTGTATATCGAATGTATTTCACACTGCTGATCTTAAATCCAAAATCAGCTTCCCTATTCTCACTTATCGTCACAGAACTGGTGTAACTCAGTCAGGTTTCCTTCTGTGGGATACAGGTCAAGGTTTTGTCATGGCCAATTCAGTATTGTCACTTTGTTGTCTTTAAGGCATTTTGATACAGCATTTTGGGATCATTTTTCTGCTAGAAGACGAAGTTGTGTCCAGGTTCTTACTTTCGACAATGTGTTTTTAGGTGTTGCTTCAGTATTTCTTCATAATACGAGCCTGTGTGATGGAGTGAAATAATTAATAGTTAGAAGTTAATGTGTGACCTTTTCATGTCATTTGTAATGATCATACAGTATTATGTCACACTTGCCAGTTTTCTTTTGCCTTCTATATTTCCCAGTTTGCACTGTATATAGTCCTCTGTATATTAACCCTGACAACAAAAATGTATTAAAACTTATTCACAAAGTGATTCACAGCACCCGCTTTGCCTTCCAGCACCCTCGCCATAAGTTGACACAAAAAGCTGCTGTTATTGCTGAAGTTCCTTCCTAGATGTTGTCAGTGAAAGCGTATGGCCTGCTTAGCTTCCTCCTTTCTGTTGTTTATGCCTTTGGCCTGTTAGCACCCAGCTATGCTTCAAAGAGTCAGACACAGCCAAAGAAAATACTGAGACTATTCTCAAATCCATGGACACCACTCACTGTTCAGCTTTCCTCTGTTTGTACTTTGGATCCAGAAAAGAATGGCTTGTGGAACACAAAACAAATAATACAGGTGGTTGAAAACTAAAAACAGGCACAGAATTTATTTATTTATTTATTTTGTAATCTGTAGTTCCTGAGCAACAATTGGTGAGTGTCCAATCACAGTGGAGCAATTCAAAGTACCACTTCTGACACGATGGTCACGCCACCTAATTAATATTCTGAAACCTTGCTGTAAAATTCCACCTTGCTGTAAAAATATTTATTTTTTGTCTACCGTACTAATATGTCTAAACATACTTACAACGTGACTGTTTACTTTTAACATATTTTTGACATTAATATTTATGAATGTGCATGTTTTAAGTCAGTATAACTGGCCTTCATTCAATTATCTTAAGTAAGCACTAAATATTCTAGTAAGGGTCATAGAGGATTCAGAGCTTAACCTGGGAACACATGTGGGATCACAGCCTGGATAAGATCAATTCAGTGACCCTGGCACCATTTTTCCTGTTCCAATGCTCTGCATCCACAAGCACCCTGTATACAATGTGCATTCAATTTAAATTGTATAAATTTTTACAATAACTTTTTTAAGCTTCCTTAATTAAACAGAATTGCAATATTGGCGAGTTTATCTCACCTTAGCTGACATTTGGATCCATCCATTCATTCTTTACACCATTTTGGGTTGTGGCAAACCTGGAGTCCATACAAAGAGATTAAAAACACATCCTGGCCAGGATGTCAGTCTATCGCAGGGCACAATTCACCAATTCACAGTCTAAAATGCATGTTTATGAACTGGTTGAGTAAACCAGGCTACCGGGAGGGAGCCAACAAGACACAAGGAGGGCACGTAAGCACCACACACATACTGTACAGTAAACATACATGGTGGAGATGAGAATCAAACCCCCAACCTGGATATGTGAGGGAAATGTGCTAACAACCAAGCCACCATGCCCCCATATCTGACTAATTATTTCACATTAAAAAGCTACTCTCATTAAAAAATGCATGCCCAATGGGGGATATTATTTTGTAAATGTAAAGAAATCATTTAATCACAAACAGTAATTAAAGAAAGAACACACTGACAAGTAAAAGTATTGCTATTATTGTTTTTATGTGAAAATAACTCATGTAATAGTAAATAAGTAGTCTGGTGAAAATCAAAATGCTAGCCAAAAAACTAACCAAGTGATCTCAGTATGTAAAGAAATGATTCAGTAGCTTGCTAGGCATGTTATTTAGCTGTGTAGTGTGTTAGTTATGCTAATACATGCATTTTTCTAGAAACACAGCTGTCTAGCAAAGATACCTACATTGTAAGAGCTTTAAGCTGTAGTAGCTCATAGATATATTTAACAGAGATATTTATCAGTAGATTGCTACCAAGGATTGAAGAAACTTCGAAGATCTAATAGACTACTGTAAACAGTAAAGAATCTGACTAGCTAATCTAGCTCATTCAGCTAGCTAATGGCTTTCTTTGTACAGTTTTCAGGTTGGATATTGAGGTGTGAAATGTTGATCTCAGCACTGGTTAGGCTGGCATAATTTAAAGATTATTATCATACCGTTTCCTTTGAAGCATTTAAAACCAATGATAACTTGTTATTGGGTCAGGGATGCTCATCTGTCTCCTTGTACTCAAACTGCTGCTGACTAAGCATTTGCCATTTGATGTGTACTGTAGGTTTGTGGCAGGAAACTGCTTTACTTTATTGTTGTCTTTTATTTGGCTTTGAGTCTTTGAGAGGTTAAATTCATTTTGTTTCAAAATTCAAGCAAATAAAAAAATATTTCTTGTAGAGTTCTTGTAGAGTTCAGGTAACTGTGAAAAGGGTTAGTAGTTTTACTGAAGCTTTTGCGATGACACTGTAGGTAAAGAATCAAGACCATAAATGTTCAGGTAGACACGGTCATGAAAATGATTTGTTCATCTGACCTCTTGGGACATGAAAATAGTGAGCACTGAAGTAATAAACCTTGGCACAAAAGCTTGGATCATCACACTTGTCAGATGGTGTAATAAAAAGCCAGTTATAAGGAGTGGGCACTGCCATAATGGTACTGGTATACATCATTTCTTGTAGCTGATTGGCAGAGATTTGCTCATTCTGTTCACCATCTACAGTGCCTTGAGCAGAGCAGGCCAGGCTGATTTCACTGAAGCTTCCTGCATCTGTGTTTTGGCAAAATGCCCTGCCATGAAGCAGACAGACAGATGGAAGTGCATTTCATTTAAACCAACAGAAGGGCCTCAGAATTGCAAGGAAGGCAAATAGTGAGGCAATCAGTATAAACTAGAAATGTCTAAATAAGTATGCGTGAAGCAAGCTGTAAACAAACAACTAATTAATACAGGCAGGTGGCAAATGCTTGGAATCATCACGGACACAATGCTAGACCCTGTAACACTATAATCTGGGTTTTTTAAAGTTAGTGTTAGGCTGCAATTTTATTGATGTAAGTCGCCAGTCACTCAGCTATAAACACAGTTTATAGACTACTGGTTGGGTGGTACAGCTAATAATGTAAATCACTTTTCTTAGTGTTTATATCTAAAATTCAGCAGTATATATACTGTATGCATCATATCAAAAGGAAAGAGAAGCAGTGTGTGCTCTTTGCCACGGATCAAATAAACTCATCTATCTCGTAGATAGTCCTTGCACCGTCATTCCATGTTTGCATAAAGTTCCAAATTATTTCAACTAGACACATATACATTGAGTCACCAGTGGTCACCGTTGCACATGTTGGAGGAAGTCAACAGCTCTTGTTGAAAATGAATAGCTATTTGTTCTGTTTTTTCTTTTCACACTTTTTCCTTCACAGCTTTCTAAGTCTCCATATATGGATATTGTAACCACTTTTCTAAAAAAAAATTATAATAATAATAAAAAAATCCACTGTGTTTCTAAATTCCACTCTCTTTCTCTCATTCTCATTGTTTCTGTCATAAGTTAATGACACAACATTATGGATTTCTGCTTTCAGCCAAACTTAATCATTTATGTATTCATTCATGTTCATGAACCACTTTGTCCTGTGTCTTTGTGTGTCCCCGTCCCTAAATTTCTAAGTTACTTAAACGTTATCCTGCAGGTATACTGATTGTACACAAGTCTGTATTTGCAAGAGCTCTGTCACAACCCATCTCTTTCACAGCTTCCTATTTCAACATATTTATTTTGTAACCACTTTTTACATGTTTAAATGTGACTCAGTGTCACAGTATGACTAATTTTTAGTTGCTCAAGGCTCTCTCTCTCTCTCTCTCTCTCTCTCTGTCTGTCTGATTCACAGTTTTCATTCATATAGTCAGTTATTTCACCTATAATTTTATTTGTGTATGCACCAAAAGAATTTCAGGGATTTAATAGATCTTTCATCTGTTACACTGAGTTCAGAAGTTTCAGTGTAAAAAGTAAAAGTGAGCTTTACTTTTGGTTGCTCCTTTCAGCAGTACTCTTTCCTCATCTCTCGCTCATTACTATAGTTTAACACAGGTGTGTGATCCTTACCACGCTTTTCCCTCGGCTCCGCCCTCCAATCACAATTGAGTGCTTAGCCACGCCCCCACTTCCACATCCATGTGCTTCTTCAGTGTTGCAGTTCCATGCAAAAATATGTTCACTGCAGATGTGAGCATTATGTCCAGTTTTCTGGATTTGTTGTTGTCCATGTATTGTTATTGAGTGTTCTCTGGGTAATCATAAGACAATTTATGAATGTTTTTATCCATGATTCATGTGAATTTTTTTCTGTTTGTAAATCTTTTCATTTCAGAATGATGTCTTCCTACATTCAAAGCATTTCTGTGCCTCCTTGTGGTTTGGTGTAACACTGACATCTGAACTACAGGTCTCATCTCAGCTCACTCAAAAAAAAAAAAAAACAAGAACCTGGAAGCAGGATTTGAAATTCAACATTTTACCTCAAAGCAAAGTTTTAGTGTTTTTCCCAAAGGGGTCATGCCCCACCTACTCAACAATGACAGTTCCTACAGCTCCAGACAAGAGCTGCTGGATCTGCAAGATGGACCAATTGTCCCCAGTGTGGAATTGCCGAGCCCACTGGAGTCACAGGTCAGCACACCTACTGGCTCCACCCTTCACCGTCCATCTGCAGATGCCCCCATCAAGACAACCAGGAACACTGTTAACCTCGCCGGGGCAACAGTGGGGGTTAATTTTCTGTCCTCAGACACAGAGAACTTGTGTGGATGGGGAGCTCTGACCCCCCACTTCATCCAGAACTTCAACACGGTCCGCTGGGTGCTGTTCTTCCTGTGTGTGGCCTCATTCCTTCAGGGCATGATAATCAACGGTTTCATCAACACCGTCATCACGTCTATCGAGAGACGCTTTGACTTGCGCAGCTATCAGGTCTGTGTGTGTGTTTTTTAATGGGAAAGTAAAACCGAGTTACAGCTAAAGACTTTTTAACAGCTAAGAATTAAATGGTATATACTGTTTTTGTAATTACAGGCCGGACTCATTGCTAGCTCCTATGACATTGCTGCATGCGTGTGCCTGACATTTGTGAGCTATTTTGGTGGCACAGGACACAAGCCCCGCTGGCTGGGCTGGGGAGTTTTCATAATGGCACTCGGCTCAATTGTGTTTGCACTGCCGCACTTCACCACGCCACCTTACCAGCCCAGAGTACTGGATCATACAGGGCTCTGCTCAGCCAATCAGACGGATGGGTGCGGGGACAACCAAGGAAATGCACTCTCATTGTACCGTTACGTCTTCATGCTGGGCCAATTTCTGCATGGTGTTGGTGCTACACCACTCTACACACTTGGCGTTACTTACCTGGATGAGAACGTCAAGTCCAGTTATGCGCCAGTCTACATTGGTAAGTGAATAGCTAGGGTGTGATATTACATTGCGTGACAATTAATTGTCATTAATTGTCACTGCAGTGGGTTGTTCTAAGATATTTCAAGATATTCAGTGGGTCTTGTTTAGGAGACTGAATGTAAAGAAAATTATATTGTAAAGCAGAACATGAGACATTCCTGAAAGTCCAGGTATTTAATCCGATTGTATCCTATGAGAGCATCCTAGTTTGGGAAAATTTATGTAAGGAGACATGAGACTTAAATTTTATACACATGAGCAAGTTTAAAGAAAATTCTTTGTAAACCTTTTGGTTTTCTCAATGAAATGAACTAAATTCATCAGTTAATCAAGAATTAATCAGTTACACAGTCTGTCAGTTAAACTGAAAAAATATGTGAACATGTGATCATTGTGAAAGATTACATATAGTTTACATAATAATATAAAAAATAAATACAAAAAAATAATAAAAAAATACATAATACATAATAAAAAAAATTCATTGCTTATAGTACACTTTATTTCTAATTTAAGTTTCAAATGATTAGATGTAGTGTGAGTGATCAATTCACATAATATTAACATAAATCAATAACACTGCAATCTCATGAGGATGTTGGAATTGATGGGAACAATACTAACATATTATGTTTATTAAAACATGTATGTTAGAATAACGCAGTAGTAATGTTTCTGATGTAGAACATCATTGTTTTGGGTTTGATTCTCACATCTGGTGTAAGCATGGTGTTTATTCAGGGCCTTGAAAATTCTCTCAAATCATGTTAGTGTACGAGAACTAATTGTGATAATATTACTTGGTTCAGTTATATGGAATTGAGATATATATTTTGAATGCATTTTTCCAGTTTGTCTAATGTCAAGAAGAGTTAGTCTGCCATGAGCTGGCTTTACTGGAGGATTTGAGCTTAGCAGGCACTTGTTTGCTGTTTAGGCTTCACTTTGTCTCCCAGTGAACATTGTGATATATGGTGTTTTGTGAGTACCACTAAAAGCAAAAGTGAATGTGCTTGGAAATTTACATGGTGAATGAAATTCATCAACAAGTGAATATCGTCGCTGTCAGGCGGAATCCTCGTATCTCCAAAACCATTACTTTTCAGGAAATTAAATAAACGCCGTACCTTATCTGCAGTGCACAGGGTTTAGTCCGCGTTGCAGTGGATTGTCTTGCGCTAAATTCCTGTCCTCAGACGAGCACCAGAACTAGCGGGGGTCAAGATTTTTTTTCTTTATGCCCAGTGTTTTGAAGACAAGTACCTCAGAAGATATGTTGATTCGTTGCGACTCTTCTTAAGGAGAAATATGCCACGAATCTCTCCCACGGAGTGAGGAAGAGGTGGACAGTTGAAGAGTCCAATGGAGTTAAGAGATTTTCGGTCAAGCTATTTTCAAGGCTTTAGATTGGTTAATAACTTGTAAAAATAACAGACCCATGTGGGGACTGACCAATAGCATCGATATGTGAAAAAATATGAAATTGACCAAATTTGGACATACGAGGTTTCCGCCCGACAGCGCCGATATGCAAATATCTAGTTGGAATTTTTAAATCTGGATTTGTTTAATGTAGGAAAACATAATCACAGACTGTTGCTGGTGTTGTAGGTCAAACTACAGTCACTGCAATACTGTTCAACAATGAAGAAATTAAAGGTCAATTGAGGCTTGTGACATCACAAGCTGTCTTACTTAAAACAGTCCCGGTTGTTAAATGAAAGTTGTCTGTACTGTATATCCTGTATAGAGCATAGCACAAGAAGAAGAGTTGATATTGAGTTGCTAAATTAAAGATAAAGCTTAAAAAGGTAACACATCTTTTTCTCAGGCACTGACTCTCATTTATTTGTTCAATTGAAAGGTTAGCTTAATAGGTCAGTGTGGTTAATGTGGAGCAAAAAGTAACCTTTCTTGTGTGTCTTTGTCTGTTGGAGCTTGTATAAAAGACTGCCTTATTTCAGTTGTGACATATAAAGTGTATTTCTTGTAAATGGAGTTTAAAATGCTTTAAAAGGTTATGAAAAGAAGAGTTATAAAAAGAGTCCACCATGTAATTGAAGTGCAAACATGGCCTGTGTGTATGCGTGCATTGAAAGTGGGCTCCAAAAGCACTCGTACATTTCAGTCCTCCAAAAGTCCACAGTTTCCTGTAAGTGATGTTTTAAAGGCCATGAAAAACAAGTCGAAAATATTGTCGTTTTATTGAACCGCAAACACGGAGCAGTGTGATGTCATGTAGGGCTGTTTATTTCTTGTGTATATATGTGTATTAGAAGGCATCCAGAGAACTCAAGTACTTTAGTCCACAAAATGTTAATACTGAGAGTAATTTAATTTGGATGTTGTTGTTTTTTCAGTGAGCCTTATAATTTACAGTAGTTCCCAGCAGACACATTATATAGAGCAGCCTAATTATTGACCTTTACAGGCAAGTTCCATTTTCAACATCAATAAAGCGTCCTACAATTGTGCTACTTCCCTATTCACACCATCCGCATTTCAAAGGCATTCACAGACAATTGCATCTCTGTACTCTAGTTTCCATTTCTAAACATAGTCTAGCTTAGGCAAAGATCAAAAATCCAACATGAATACTGTTAAATGGAACAATGGAGTTTTTTCTAAGACTCAGGGGGTGAGCCATAAATGATCTAATACTAATATGCCACCCTTTTAAACTAACAGGCCTTATTTTCCCTAGGTATCTTCTACACTGCGGCTATAATAGGCCCGGCAGCTGGTTACCTGCTGGGTGGCTTCTTCCTCAAGACATACACGGAAATTGGCCAAACGTGAGTCTTTTACGCCTGCTTAGGGTCATCAGGGACTCTGGGGTGAATAGGGCTATGAGGTCTTTGAGGTTATTGTAAGGAGGCGAAAGAGGTAGGATTTTGTCAGGAAAAAAGTTGATATGGCAGGAAAAAGTGGCCTCACACGTCTGAACTATTTCTATTGGTCTATAAAAGAGTTTTTTCTCTGACATTTTTAAGACATTTTTGCCTGTGCTATAGGCTTGTGAGATATTAATTTCTCCCTGTTCATGTTTAAAAAATAGCTTTAAAAAATAGCGTTTTAAAAAATAGCTTTTTTAAAATAAAAGGAAAACAACTACTGACAATACGACTGATGTTAATTGTCTACTTGTCTAATATTAGATAAGCTCATCATACAGTGCTAGATTTTATTTCATATTAATGAAACAGATCAGAAAAGTGAAAAGACGGAAGATAGAGATGTCCTTTAAATGTTTCATGGTGTCCTGTGATAGAGCTGATATGCTGATGGACTCGTATCACAATTTATTGGAGAGAAAAAGACAGATCATTTGGTGTATCTTTGAGTGAGACCTTATGTTAGCACACTGATAAATTATGTGGTTCCTACACAAAAGATGCATAAATAAATATATATTGTTAATACAATATTATAGAACCAGAGTAAATGTCACTGGATATTGTGGAAGTGTGAGATTATTTAGAGATAATGAAAATATCATATTGTACAAGCTACAGCAAAATAACTGAATAGACTTAAAGATCATCTGTACTAACATTAATGTCAGCATTCATAGTTATTGCATGTTTTGGCTTCTTTAGCAAGGCAGGTCTGTATTCCAAGTTAGAATTTGTGACTCATGTGTAATGTTTTCAAATGCTTGAGATAGTAAATATACATAGAGAAAACTGCACTTTTTCTATTTCTTCAGAACTCTACTGACCCCGGAAAGCCCACTGTGGGTGGGGGCTTGGTGGATTGGGTTCCTGGCAGGAGGAGCTGCTGCCCTCATCACCGCTATACCTATTTTGGGTTATCCTCGCCAACTGCCAGGTATAATCCATCAGTCCAGCCTAGTCCACAAACAGCCCTAGTTCATTCAGTTCAAATAATCAAAGCCCAGTCGATATAAAAAGTCTACACACCTCTATTACAACTGCTGGTTTTTGTGATATAAAACAATAATAAAGATAAATGAGCTATATTTCCATCCAATCAACAAAATTTAAGCAACAGACAAATAGAAAGTAATTATCATATATCCATGGTAACTGAAGTGCTTCTGATAAATACAGATTCTGTTGGATTTACTTGATGTCTTATTGTTTCAACCAAGCTCTGAAGTTGTAATCAACAAAGAGCTTGGAAAACATGTACAGGATCTCACTTCTAAAAAATATCAATCGGGAGAAGGGTACAAAATTTCCAAAATATTAGATACAAGAACACCATATCAGCCAGTGGAGAAATTAGGGCACCAAAATAACATTACCAAGAAACTGATGAAAGGACAAGACAGAGATTATCTGGGAGGCTAAAAGTATCTAACTGCGGGTGGAGAGAAGCATTTATCTAGGTTTTATTTTTCACATCGTAAAAATCTGCATTTCTAATAGGAGTGTATGGACTTTCAACTACTACAGTTCATTAGTTTGTATATGTTTTTCTCAGTCATGTACACATTGAGTGAGCTGAAGTATTGTACATGGTGCAAGGAAAATAGATTAAACTATATATAAACTAAACACTTACTATATACATATACACATATATTTATCTATTTTTCTCTCTCTTTCTCTCTCTCTCACATACACACATGCTAACACACACAAACCCAGGTTCTCAGCGCTTTCTAGCCATGCGTGTATCTGAGGCCCATCAGCTGAAGGATGGAAGTCAAGCAACCGCCTCTGATCCCCAGTTTGGCAAGACAGTAAAAGACATGCCGAGGTAAAAGCACCAGCACATAAACACAAATGTATCCATCATTCATGATAAGAGAGAAGATTCAGTTAATTATATTTGAAGACAAACTAAGTAAATCAAAGAGGACAGCAGAGGGTGGTACCACACACACAGAGCAGATGTTGAAACACAATAGGAGCATTTAGAAACACACTTGTGTGGTCTAAATAGAGTTTGTGTGGGATACAGTTCCTCTGTGAACTTCTGCTTCATTCATTATGGCTAACTATTGTAACACAATGACTGACTCATGATTAGCAATCTCTCTTCAGTTATGTGTCATGAGACTGGAACAGTTTTAGATGTTCCTGACTATAGATTTGTGTCAGAAAATGATTCTATTATGGCCCTGATTTTTGCTTTTACTTATAAAAAAGTCATGTTCATGTCATATTTCTCATGATACCTGCATCCTCATATTTTGAGGTTTCTGGTAACATATTTTTGCATGAGATGCTTTCAGTTCAATTTCTGTATCACTCATGCTATAACAGGGTTTAGAGAAATTGTAAATACACTCACTATCCACTTTATTAGGAATATGCATACACATGCTTATTCATTCAGTTATCGAGTCAATCATGTGGCAGCAGCAAAATGTATAAAATCAGACAAATACTGGTCAAAAGCCTCAGGTAATATTCACTTTTCTGTTGAAACCTAAGATTGGAGAACAGTGACTAGCTCAGTGACTCAGTAACAAGGCATGGTTGTTGAGTCTTTGAGAAAATCTCTTGACTTTTGATCTCTTGAGTTTGTACAGAACGGTGTGAAAAACAAAACTACTAAAACTTCCAAAGAGCTGCAGTTCTACTTGCACCCACTGTGGCCTCAGTTCCTGTACATAGTCGACAGGACTGGAACACAATGTGGTCTATTGCTATTGTGGTCTATTGCTATTAACATCCATCTCAAGGTTTGGTGGGTTGCGCTTCCTGAGATGCTTTGCTGCTCACCACGTTTAAACAGCAGTTATTTCGGATTCTGTTGACATCCTGTCAGTTAAAAACCAGTCCAGCCATTTTTTGTCTCCCACAGAACAGCTACACATGGCTGCCCACCTGATGCTGATACTGACATTTGATTTGAACAATGATTAAAGCTCTTAAACATGCATCTCCCTGATTTTATGTCTGGATTGGTTGATTAGATATAACTAACAACACACTGAACAATACACAGTACAAGGGTAACCAGAAGTCAGCCTCTCTATCTCTCTCTCTCCAGGTCAGTGTTGCTGCTGTTAAAGAACCCTACGTTTATTTTTCTGTGTCTGGCTGGTGCTACAGAGGCCACTCTAATCGCTGGCATGTCCACTTTTGGGCCCAAGTTCCTGGAGTCTCAGTTCAGTCTTAGTGCATCAGAGGCAGCCACCTGGTTTGGTAAGACATATGGCACCATCATATCATTCATTTCAGTGACTCAGTTAACCTAAATTGAAGTGAAGGGGAAGGAGTCTGCTTGTGTGTATTTAACTTTTTAGGACAGCCAGAGGATCTAGCTAAATTATTGACCCAAACTTTAATCTAGCAAAATCATTATTATCAAAATCATCATTAGCTTTTATTTCTTCTTCTTTTGCCTGCTCCCTGTTCGGAGTCAACAAAGGGATCACGTGGTCGGTCCACATATTAGATTTGACACGGGTTTTACAGCGGATGCCTTTGCTGATGCAAACCAAAGATTAGAAATTACCTGTATATGTGGCGAAGAGAGAGTGGTGTGAAAAAGTGTTGACCCCCTTCCTAGTGCCTTCTGTCTCTAAAACAAATTCCTTGCATGTGAAAACATGCCTGGCAATAAAGCTCTTTCTGATTCTGAATCTGATTCTGATTTTTTTTTATTTTTTTTTTTTTTATTTTGCACGTTTTCAAACTTTAAGGTTTCAGATTATCAAACAAATTGAAATATTACTTAAAGATAACAGTAAAGTAAGCACAACATGCAGTTTTTAAATGAAGGTTTTTATTATTAAGGGAAAACAAAATCTAAACCCACATGGCTACAGTATGTGTGAAAAAGTGTTTGCTTTGGGACTCCAGCAAACCATAGTGAGAGCCATTATCCACAAATGGTGAAAATATGGAACAGTGGTTAACCTTTCCAGGAGTGGCCGGCCAACCAGAATTACCCCAAGAACGCAGCGACGACTCATCCAAGATGTCACAAAAGATCCCAAAACAACATTCAAAGAACTGCAGGCATAACTTGCCTCAGTTAAGGTCAGTGTTCATGACTCCACCATAAGAAAGAGAATGGGTAAAAATGGCCTGCATGGCAGCGTTCCAAGACGAAAACCACTGCTGAGCAAAAAGAACATACTGTAAAGGCTCATCTCAGTTTTGCCAGAAAACATTTGGGAAAATAAAGGCTCATCTCAGTTTTGCCAGAAAACCTTTGGGAAAATACTCTGTGGACTGACGAGACAAAAGTTGAACTTTTTGGAAGGTGTGTGTCCCATTACATCTGCCGTAAATGTTACACTGTATTTCAGAAAAAGAACATCATACCGACAGTAAAATATGGTGGTGGTAGTGTGATGGTCTGGGGCTGTTTTGCTGCTTCAGGACCTGGAAGAATTGCTGTGATAAATGGAACCATAAATTCTGCTGTCTACCAAAAAATCCTGTTACAAAACACACCACCTCTGAATGACTGAAGAAAAACAAAATAAAGACTGTGGAGTGGCCTAGTCAAAGTCCTGACCTGAATCCTATTGAGATGCTGTGGCATGACCTTAAAAAGGTGGTTCATGCTCGAAAACCCTCCAATGTGGCTGAATTACAACAATTCTGCAAAGATGAGTGGACCAAAATTCCTCCACAGTGCTGTAACAGACTCAAATGCAAGTTATAGCAAATGCTTGATTGCAGTTCTTGCTGCTTAGGGAGGCCCAACCAGTTATTAGGTTCATGCAATATGTGCTGTACAGAAATCAGATGAGGAAGTGGCTGTATTGCAGAAAGGTCCAAAAAGGTCAACTACAGCAGTCCACTGCTGGCTACTACAGGCAGCTCTGAGCACTCAGACTCTTAATGTCCTTGATGCAGTATGTATAAGTTTGGTTTCACCACCTTTTGAGAGGTCTCCCTATCTTCATATATAGAAGCCATTCATCAAGGTTGAACAAGCAAAGAAGGCAAAATCCACTCATTCACACACTAAATGAATCACCGTGAAGCTGTACAGGATAGAAACGTATTAAAAGCCTGTTGTCTAGTGAGCATTAATATTCAGTCCACTTGCACAAATTATAGTTAATGAGGGTCTGCTGGCTTTAACAGAGATTCCCTAAAATATTGAATTTCATCAAGAATGATGAATAACTAACACATTAATAGGCACTTCACTGCCTAATTTTAATCACATTTGGAAGGAGGTCATGCTTCCCGTGCAGTGTTAAGGCAACCCTCCATGAGCAAGTTCAGAACAAAAATGCAAAGCAGACTTAAAACAAGCATTTTCTCTCCCAAGGCTACATGGTGGTTCCAGCTGGAGGGGGCGGCACCTTCCTGGGTGGATACATCGTGAAGAAGCTGAAGCTACGTTGCCGTGGCATCATCCGCTTCTGCATGCTCTGTGCACTGGTGAGCCTCATGGCCGTCTTCATCTTCCTCCTGCACTGCCCCAACGTGCCTATGGCTGGAGTGACCACACCGTACCCGAGCAGACCTCAGAACATCAGCTCCTCCTACACACAGCTTCAGAGCAGGTACAGTACACCAACCTCTAGCAGCTATGTGAGGTAGTACAGCCTTATTTGTAATATCTTTCTGCCTTTCTTTTGTTTGTTTGGAGTTTATTTTTCCAGATACACCCCACTACCCAAGTAATTTTAAACAATATGTGATATTTAATGTCAAAATAAAGATAATAAATCTGTTGTGTATAACAATCTGTAACGTGTTCCATACTGTATATTTAACATAAAACAGGTTAAATAGCTAACAAAATATCTACATACAGGTAGCTATGCTCATGTACTGCACTTTTTAAAAAACCACACTGCATATATCAAAATATTTTTTATTTTCTTATTCTCATAATAATGTGGTTGAATCCCACTGCACAGCAAAACTGAACAAGGAATAAACACACCGAATGTGTGTAAATGGTTACGTAATGGTTCATGTTAGCTTTCTAATAAAACATGTATAAAGTTATCCTAAATATAGTATTCTGATATATGGTAATGTAAACCTTAAGCTTTTAGCCATTATAACCCCAAAAATCTTGAACCTTTTACTGCTTTTTGCCAAATAAATTAGAATTTGCCAAATATTCATATTTTTAAAGCATTTAAAGACTTTTTAATTTAGCTTTTGGTTAAAATATTTTGTCTTTTTAGTTATTTTCAATTTTGTATTTTATTATTTACATTATTATCATTATTAAAATATTGTATTCTAATTTAATTTACTTTAACAAAATTTACTTTTGTTGATTCTTATTTTTCCTAGTTAAATTTAGTTTTCCTTGTTTTTTTTTGTGTTAATACAATTGTTGTTTTTTATTATTATTATTATTATTATTATTATTATGATTATTATTATTAGCTATGTACGTTGGTTCAGGTGTATCTCCCATTAAATTTAAGTTTATCTCTTTCATTACTACCATTTTTAGAAAAAATAATTAATTGTTCAAAGTTATGGAAATATTCATCTGGACACAGGTGCAGTGTGTAGCTGAACACAAAGCTCTGAGTGATCTCTAATCAGTTCTGCATGCTCAATCCCTCATGCTCTCTTTTCATAACACTCCACAGTATTCACACAAGCACACAATATGTGAACTGAACGCCCTTTTCTCCTCCCTTCTCCTTCTCTCTCTCTCTCTCTCCCTCTCTCTGTCTCAGTTTTTTAGTAGGTAGTAATTTGACTGTGGAGTGTAATGCAGAATGCCACTGTGTGGAGGCGCTGTATAACCCAGTGTGTGGAGCTGATGGTGTGATGTACTACTCTGCCTGCCATGCTGGCTGCAGTGCTGTTAACAACACACACAGCAGCACAGAAAGTCAGGTACTGCATACAATCCATACTGTACCATCATTTGCTAATCTAGACTGTCCAAGTCAAATAATACTATACTGTTTAAATAAATACTCAGAATTCATGTGAACAGTGAACCAAGTATTTTAAATATAGGGCTAAGTTGTTTTTAAAGGTAACTGCAACGAGAAGTTCTGCATGTGTGTTTAGACATTCACAGGCTGTAGCTGCATTTTGGGCAATACTTCGAGAGGCGAGGAAGGCCTGGCCGTAGCAGGAAAATGCATTTCCTCTTGCAGCCACATGGCAGTCTTCCTTGCCTTCTTCTTCATCATCATTTCCTTCACCTTTCTGTGCAGTATCCCTGCTCTCACGGCTACTCTGAGGTAAAACCCCTATGGTCACAGAAACCTTTTCAGTTTTATTGCAGTCATACACACTTAAGTACTGTCTTGAGTGAAGTTCTCTAATTCCTCTTTTAGGTGTGTCCCTGACAATCAGAGGTCATTTGGACTGGGGATACAGTGGATTGTGGTGCGAACACTGGGTATGTAACCAGATACATATCTCATAATGTTAGGATAATATTTGTAACATTTCTTTTTCCATGGTGATGTCAGGAAACAAGGAGGAAATCATATGATCATAACGCCTTAATTATATCTTTGATTTGGTTCTCTGTGGCTATTTTCCAAAGGCAGCCTTGAATCCATATTAAAATTCATGGCAAAGTATCAGCATAAATTGCATACAGTAATTTAGCAGATAAAAAGAGCAGCAATAACAGAAATAGCTAAATGCTCATGAAAATACATTGTTCATTTAATCTTTATCTATTTTAATGCTGTATGTGGTTAAGGTTTCTGGTTTGTAACACATTCCTGGATCCTTACAGGAGGCATCCCAGGTCCAATCGCGTTTGGTTCAGTGATTGACATCTCATGTTTGCTGTGGCAAGAGCAGTGTGGAGAACGTGGGTCCTGTTACCTATACCAGAATTCTGCCATGAGCCAATACACACTCATAGCTGGAATCATCTACAAGGTAGCACAGTACACTGAACCAGTGGCAATTCATTACTCCTGATAGTCTCTTTTAAGATACTGTCAACTTAACAAGGCATTTGTGTTTCAGTATAGGAAAACCCTTTACATTCTAAAAGTTTGTTATTTTCTACTATACACCGATCAGCTGTAACATTAAAAGCACTGACAGGGGATGTGAATAGCACCTCGATCCAACGACAGTGCCATGGGCACCAAAGGCTCAGTGATGCGCATGGGTGTAATGAAGGCTAGCCTGTCTGTTCCAGTCTCATAGAAAAGAATGCTTGCTATGATTTGAAAGATGTCAAAACACACAGTGATACCCAGCTTGGTGTTTTGGTAGCTTCAGACCAGTCAGTCTCCAATGAAAGCACCTACAATAAGCATGTGAACATCAGAACTGGACCATTAAGCACTAAAAAAGATAGCCTGATCAGATGAATCACGTTTTCTTGTTGTCTTTTTGTGTGTGAGTGTCATAGTCCAGAGATGAGACAAGGATGCACTATGCATAAGAAAGCATGCCAGCAGAGGCAGTGTGATGCTCTGGGCAATGTTGGGTCCTGACATTCATGTGGATATTACTTTACCACGTAGCATATACAGTACCTAAACATTGATAATACTCCCAGCTACACTGCAAATAATGTTCAGGAGAGGTTTGAGGAGTATGACAAATAGTTCAGGATGTCCCCACCTCACAACTTACTGGACTTAAAGGATCTGTGTGCCAAATACCATACCACACCTTCAGAGGTCGTGTGGAGTCAGAGCTCTTTTCATGACCCAATGGGGAAGTGCACAATATTAGGCATGTGGTTTTAATGTTGTGACTGATCAGTGTTTATACTTCTGCAAGAATGTTTCTCTTTTTTTTTTTTTTGCAATTGTCTCAACCACAAATAATTGTAATACATTTTAAAGTTTGATTATCCCAGAAAGTGAAAATTCACCCTGCTTTTTGATTAGTAAAAGGCTACACTGCTACGCTAAACCATTACTGGCTTTTTTTATTAAATGTAGATTTGCAACAATAATGAGTCATTTGTTAGCTAAGTTATTAGCATCATCCACATCAGTCTCTTTGTTTCCCCTGTGTTAAAACTGTCCTAGCATTTACTCACTCGACTGATATAACACTGAAGAAAACCTTTTCTTCATTATTTAGTTAGTTCTGTTATATTCATTACATTTATTATCATTAATGTATTTTATTAGGTCATTTATTCACTTTATCCACCATTAGTCTTTTATTCTTATGGTGATGAGGTGCTTTGCAGTTAACTCAAACAATAGAGCTGATTAAAGTCACGTCCCTTTTTTGTGGCACAGGAATATACAAGAACTTGTCTAATTGTGAGAGAGCAAGATTTTAGACTTCTGTTGGTGAACAGCCAGACACAGTTATAATGTAAATAAACAATGTCATTTTGGAAAATATATCTATGCTTCATAAAGAAAAGTTATTGATGCATATTATTGGCAGAAAACTAAGTTTTGGTCCAAATTTTTGTTTTCCAAAATTCAGCTGTAGCAACCTCAGACAGAATTTTACAGGCTGTATGAAAAGAAAAAAAAAGAAAAGAGGAAATGCATTGCTAAACTATAAATAAATCACCCATTCCTCATGCACTTATTCATCCACACGAACACCTGGTCATCCATCTAATTATCTAATCAGCCAGTTATGTTACAGAGCTCCTTATGTGTCAAGAGCTTCAGTTAATGATCACCTTAAGCATCAGAATGAAGAAAAAGTTTGTTGGTTGTTGCCAGATGGGTTGGTTTGAGGATTTTAAACTGTCGATTTCCTGAGAGTATAATATATATGATGCAAAAAAGAAGACAAAGGAAAGCCTGATTTGGTCAAGATGCAGGGAAGGATATAGTAACTCAATCACTCTTTACTACGTAGCTAAGAAAAGCAACTCAGCATGTAAACCAGAAATCTGGCAAGAACATTCATGCTCCAGTCACAAAGAGAACACTTTTCCCCCGTTCTGAGGATTGATGTGAACATTAATTGAAGCTCTCGTCCTGTATCTGCATGAGATTATGCAGCCACTATTAGCTGATTTAGATAACTGCATGAATGTGCAGGTGTTCCTAACATAGTGGGGAACATATTTCAATAAAAAATAAGTAAAATTCTCTTTTCATTTCATAGCACTGAAATATGAATGTTAGGCAGCCTGGAAAACCATGTCCTATATCCTGTAGTTGGTACATACTGTATATAAATTCTAAATCACATTTAAATAATTCCTCCCTCTCTCTCTCTCTCTCTCTCTCTCTCTCTCTCTCTCTCAGTTTTTGGGCACTGTTTTCTTCATGCTGGCAAGCGTGCTGTATAAACCTCCTCCCGATTCTCCTCAGAATAGCTGTGAGAACACTGACCACAGTGCAGTAGACCAAGGCGTCACGGTTGGACACCTTCCAGTCAAAGACATCCCACCTGAGATCATAGCCAACGTTCATGCCAAGTAGTGACCTTCGACTCCAAACACAGCCTGCATGAGCGTGTGTGAATGTGTGTCCATCCACTTTATCGCAACCCCAGACACGTGAACCTGCACTGTGGTTATTATGTATATTCTTTTGGGCCAGAGAGACATGGCTCGCATAAATGTGATCCATCTGATACATAAAGATTTAATCGTGCAATCTTCCTGCAGATAGATCACATTTGTTCATAATGAACTGTTTATAAAATGCTGAAAAATGCAAAATAAGGGACATGGGTCATAGATGAAATGGTCATGTTTGAATAACCCTACGTGATCAGCATAGTTTAGTTATTACAATTCTTTATTGACAGCCCAAGTTGTTCTGGATCAGAGATTCAAAGTTAGTCCTAAAAGTCCATCACCCATCACAGCAAGTCTAATTTCTGCATGGTTTGAAAAATTATTTAGCAGCTTGATTGGATACTGTTTGGAGCAGGGAGGTGCTTCAGGGCACCCAGCCAAAGATAATCAGACTTTTGTTTTTATTTTTTTTTTTCCCCAAATGTATGCAATGCCACTTTTAAGCTGGTGCAAACAGTGTGGCCATTATTCTCCCACAACATTTTTCACATTGGCTAATGAATTATTGCTGGGTGACCAACAATTGTATTTCTTGTTCATCATCATCATTCTTGTTCAGACTGCCAAATGAACCCAACTTTTAATTAGAATTTTGAAGCTTAATAATTTTGCAGAAGTAAAAAAGCTCAATTTAAGCTATAAAAGAACTACAGCAGAATGACATAACTTCAACATCACCAGCACTAATCTTCCATGCTCACTGAAAAGGATCCTCTGTGGATGCCCTTTTGGTAGGTTAATCCAAATGACTGAAAAGTTTGAGTCAGAGTAGTCTGAAAGAACGCAAGAATAAACAGACTATTCTAGATGAGTTTCCTGTTCACCATAATCACTTTTAATATCCCTCTGCATTCCCATTTAGCCCAATAGTTATAAACTTACGAGAGGCATAATACTGATGCACTTTTTGTCCTAGAATAAAACGTGAAAAAACAAATTGACTTCATGTGGGGAAAAAAGCTAATTTCTGGGGTTTAGAACTCGTTCCTGCATCACTCTATTATCGTATTAGACTGCAGTATACTGCATATGTTAGTTTTAAAGAAAATTTCACAAAATCACATCTCATTCTTTCTCTTCGTTAACTGATCGATCCTGGGAACACTGGATACCAATGCACACATTCACATGCTAATTCACACATGGGGCTTAATTTAGAGTAGCTAGTCCACCTACTGGTAGGTGAGAAGAAACCAGAGGATCTATCCTGGAGCTTTGAGGCGGCACCGATACTGTGCTGCCCCTCCACTGTGCTGTTTTTCATTTCTCTATAGATTAGGTATCAAATAAACAGTATATTGACTTGTCCTTTCTACTATAAAAAGCTACCCTGTTTAAAATAGCACTTCAAGAAAATTAAACAATGGGTACTAATGCATTCTAAATGATATGGAATAAAGATTCATCAAATGGTTGAAAACACAGTAATTAAATCAACCATTTATTTTAATGGCTTTCTTGCAGATAGCAAGGATAATCTATATATATTATACTCGACTACTTCACAAGAAGCAAAAGATTCAGATGATCGTGTGACGATCCTGCTGAGCTGTTACTCGTATAACCTGCAACTCTGTTTGCACTTTAACTTCTTAAAACTAATTCACTGATTCACTGATCACCATGTATGAGTATATCAGCTATAATTTTAATACGTTATAGAAGCCAGTATCAGTGTTCTAACTACGCCACACGTTTCTTTAAGATTTTGTCACGTCTTTTTTCTATGGCTAAGTAAATGTACAAATGGGACCTAGAGCTTTATGCTTTTAGAAAAGATTTCCAGTGCCAAAATACAGTTCTTTAGGACTGTGCAGGTCAGAATGGCCTTATGGGTTTGGTTTATGCTGCAGCTTGCAAAATAATATGAAGAAGAGGATGGGGTTAATGTAGGTAATGTTTGTTTAGAAGTGTAACTTTTTGGAATGGGAAACTGTATGATGTGTGATTTATTTTGTACAAAAATTCTGCATATATTCATAAGAACTGCTATAATTTGTCATCAAACTTTTGCAAAGCCAAAAGCTGAATCCATAACTGTCATATCACCACATTGTGATACCTTATACACTATGATTATTTTTACCAGCACAAATATCCACTCTTTTTAATCCACTTGTGTTGAAAGACTGTTTCTATAACAATTATAGATTTGGAGGTTTTTGAAAATTAGTCAGTGTTTTGAAGCTCTAACGCTCTCGGCCCATGAAATGCACTCCAGAAACGTTTTGAGGATTTGCACAACAATGTAACAAACACAATGTAAACAAAAATGTGAGAGGTGATAATAGCAGATTTTTTTGTATGGTTTATACTGTATTTATTGTGTTTACCCTAATAACTGCAAGCAATTGTGCCTCATACTGTATGTCATCGTGTTACTCCCAGTAAACATTTGTGAGTGATTAATGTGATTCTCTTCATGTTAGTTGTAGATTTGAATAGCAACATCCCATCACATACAATTATGAATGAGGGTTGGGGTAAGAAGCAGCTTTACATTTCTGGTTTGATACTTTTGTTTAAAATCTCTTTTTGATGCAAAACGTTTCAGTAAATGTTTTTTAAGAAGGGACAGCTAAATCCACAAACCTGTGTCTGAGTCATGTTTCATGTGTGTGTGTCGCATAGTTTATTAGAATGGAAATGTATTGGAACTAAAATGCACACATTCCTCAGGACTAAGCCGAAACACTGGCCTCCAAACAAGGTGTGATTTCACCAAATAAAGAGTTTCATTTTTTAAATGAATCTACTGTCCAGCATTGTTGATTTTGTAAAAGACAATCAATAAATAAATAAATAAATAAATTGATACTGGGATAGAGACAAAGTGATTCAAGGAATGAGTGATTTAAGTGACACTTGAAATACACTTGTAACTTCAGGAACATATTCTACGACTAATACTACATCATCGTTCTTCTCTCCCTCTCTGTCTGCCTCTATCGCTCTCAAACACATTGAATTAAACATATTCAGACAATGTTTGAAAAAAATGCAGAAGCAGGAAAAACATCACACCGACAATTTACAATGTGACCTTTCCTGAAAACAAAACAAAACACCTGCAGATTGACCTTAACATCAAATATTTTACCCCATATGGTCAACAAGCCAAATTTTTTGTTGTCTGGGGATATTTTTTAAAATCAGTCAAAAGACAAAAATTTATAGCTTAAAGATTATAGATGACATACTTGTAAGTATTGAATATACATACTTGTAAGTATTGAAATTCTTTTGTATTTGATATATAATGAAGATATGTAAGATTAAATGATGAATATTAGACAATAGATTAGAATTTTAGATTTCATTTTCTGATGTTTACACCTACATCAGACTTAGATCATGGCTTAGATCACCTCTCTCTCATTTAAAATTGTAAATAAAATTTTTAACATCTAAGACACCTGACCAACACACACACAAACACACACACACACACACACAATAATTTAAATGTCGGAAATGTGATTGAAAAGTTCACAATAGTAAACCAGTAGTTGTAGCTATAAACTATGCCTTACTCTAATATGTTAATTTGTATGTAAGTGTACAATATAAAAATGATATAAACATGGTCCATTTATTATGTTATTTGCAAACTTGATGAAGCAATAAAGGAAAATAATGAACATCACTAAATTCATGAAATCATATTAAAGCCAAATGATTCTAATTGTATATATTCACGAAGAATTTCTGATTTCTTTTCTACTAACCTTTGTAAATATTTTAATGATATTTATTTCTCCACCAGAGGTCACTAGACTCTACTTTTAGATTTCTCTTGACTTCATGCTCTTACCATTCAAATTGAACTCTCTCTCTCTCTCTCTCTCTCTCTCTCTCTCTCTCTCTCTCTCTCTCTCTCTCTCTCTCTCAATATTCTTATAATTTTTGATTAAAGCTTCACTTAGATCCACCATGGAGACATTCCCTCCTCATCAAGCCAGCTTCTTGAGTTTCTTTGATCAAGAGATCATTTTGACTTCTACTTTACAGTATAAGAGATAAGAGAATATATCAGGAACAGTAAATTAGCATTGATAAGCTCAGTGAGCCAAGCAGATGTAATATATGTAATTCACTAAGATACAGAGAAATATCTTATCTGTTGAAATAAAATTATGGAATCATTTAAATTCAGCTAAGCAATAAACTGCTTTCAGTAAAGCATCGCTGGTGAATAAGATTGTTTTTTTTTTAGTTCCTTATCTCCCCATTTATTCTCTCATTTCACTGATTGTCTCTTATGGCTCAGTGCGTTTTCTAATTTTTCTGCCTTTACATCCTGATCCATTTTCCTCTAATCCATAGTCCTCTAATGCATTAAGTTGCTTATGTGGACATTACAGGTCACGTTCCACATTAATGGATTTATACTCGTTTCAAAAGGTTTAAATGAGCTGAGTAACAATCGTTTTTGCTAAAATAGACACAGAAACCAGCCTCTTCACTTCACAAAAGGTTACAACACAAAGCCTGAGTGCAGTCACATTAGCAGCCACCGATAATTAATGTTTCAAACATGCAGAGCTCATGCCACTTATATCCGTTGTGAATATTTGCGATGAGGAAAGAGAATGTGAAAAGGAAATTTTGAGCTTCTTTAAAAGAACAACATAGCGGTGTGTCCTAAATCTACTATGTCCTAAATCTACTAAGTCCAGCTAAAAGTAGCTAAGGAAAAGTAGCTAAGGAAAAGTAGCTACATCCGTGTCCCAATGTGTACTTCCCCTGAAAGAAAGGATATTTCATCACTGCTCACTATGCTCTCTTAATGGAAATGATGGCATATTTTCTAAAGCTTCTCAGAAATAAAAATACTATTATACAAATGTAAGTAGCTTGCTATCGTTGGTGTAGCCCTCAAATAATTACATACATTAGCAATTTTTTTTTATTTATTTGACATTCTGTATTTGTTTTGTTTAAGTCTAATCACTGTTAATTTTCATTTTGAAAGATTCCACTAGAAGCGTACAGTACACTCCAATCTTACTCACATAAAGTAACAAGACAGAGTATGTTTAGGTTTTTTGACATGGACCGATGAGGAAAATTAAAATGTCTCCGGAAAATGAGTCATCCGTGTCCCAATGTGTAGTAGGTCAGGACTTACCAGTGCCTGAACTTGCTTGTGTACATGGGAGCTACAGTAGTAAGCTTCTGGAGACTCACCCTGTAACTTAGTTCATGATCTGCAACATAGATACAATCTTTTTCGTTGCTCAGTAAGCGCTAACATCTCAAACTTCCACTGTGCACTGTGTATTTGTGCGGTAAGCGTAGTTGAGTAATTCTCTCTCATACTGCATTCCTCATCGTTTCTCTCCTTTTCCCTTAAGGACACATTTGTACATTCATTCGCACTTAGATGGAATTTAGCATAGACACTTAATGGCATGTTTCTGAGAGGCGTAAGGAAGCCAAAAACCCTGTAGGAAATGAATGCGGCTCTTGGGAGCGCATGTAAAAGTCCACACAGACACAAGTCGAGCACACGATCAAACTGTGAACTGTAGCTGTGGGGCTTCACTGCTATCGGCTGTACTACTGTGAAACGCTTGGGATAAATCTAACTTTTTCCATTATGTGTTTTTACTTCTGAATAAAGCACCAGTACTTCCAATATAATAGCTTCACTTACAGTACCTCAGGGGATGGTTAAAACTTCTGAGGTCAGAGATTGTGTGTTCTTGCATTAAAAACTATGGTCAAAGCTCCCGCTTAGCTTAATTGTTTATAATAATAATAAAAATAAAAAAAATAAATAATAATAATAATAATACAGGATACTGTCACTGCAAGTCAGGGTTTTATTCATTTCTGATTAAGGTTAAGTTGATTATTGGTGTTACGTCAACTGTGCTGATATATTTGATAAAACCAGCACTTTACGATCAGATTACTTCTTGAAACTTTAATTATTTAAAAAATTAAATTGAAAATTTAATTATTTTGAACCCATGCTTCACATGTTTTTTACACACCTTTGCACTGTACTGCAACATCTACAACTAAATCTTAAACTTAGCAGTTACACTATAACGCTTGCCAAACCATATAACCATGAACCTTGCTTTGTGTACAGGGGCACTTTTAGGTTGAAACACATTCAGACTCAACCTCTTGGTTCCAGTAAAAGACCTCTAAGCTTCCTCAAATAAAGACATTATATACAATTGTGTGCTTCCAGCTTTGAGGATACAGTTTGAGGAAGGCCCACATACAGTATGGTGTGATTATCAAGTGTGCACATACTTTTGGAAATATTAGTTCTTTAGTATCAGTACCAGTGTAATGTATTACAATGTAATGACTCGGGAAAAAAGGAATAAGCATGTGCAAAGAAAAATTTAAAGCAGGATGCTGCTTAAAGGTAAAGGTGTTCTAGACTCATTTACATTATACATTATCCAGGCTAGTAGAGGGAGACTGACAAAAGAGACGCTGCTTCAACAGCTGCTACTGTAGGAAACCTACTCAAGGAAATACTTCAACAGTAATTAGCTTGATTATACACTGGCTGAGAGATCTTATTAAGTCTTAATTGAGCAGTATCAGGGTCTTAAAACCTCTGTAAGCTCATTTGCACAATTAGCTTCTTACTGTTAACAGATTCTCTGGTGAATTTAACACTTACTGTAAAGGACCATGTATTTTATGTCTTTTGTTTTTATATTTCTGTCAACTTGCACTATTTAAGTACTGCAAGTACTTCTATAAGTACTGCATTATCAGGACTGTCAGTCATCAAATCATCTGTATATATTACACATTACTGCTGCTATATATTGTACAAAAAGTATAATATTGCACAATAGTGTTATTTGCACTCCCACACTATGTACATAACCGATCGTTCATATTCTGTATTCATATTTAATAATCATTCTGTCTATATTGTATCCCATCGTCTTCATTGTCTTGTATAGTTTGTATAGTATAGTGTTATTTATGTCTGTACTTTTGAGAGTCACAAACAGCTGGAACCAAATTCCTTGTGTGTGTCAACACACTTGGCCAATAAACCCGATTCTGATTCTGATTCTGATTCTGATTAAATTGGTCCAAACTGTATGATGAAAATAGTGTATAAGTGATGAAAATGCTAACAAATTACCAGTTAGATTTAGCCATCTGCCTAAGTCTGTTTCTCTTTTACACCAACAATAGGAATGGCAAATATTCATTTTTTTATATGCTCTACATTTGTGGTGTTGTTCATTTGGGATAATGACATGTACTTTAGCTTTGTATTTTTTAAACTGTGAAATAAATTGCAAATTAGAAGAGTGGTCATGCTAAAAATCACATACAAATACTGAAAAGCCAAGACTGTTTTCTGTAGTAAAATGATTTTCTACAAAAAATATGCTAAAGTTAATCTGATCTTGGTCTTAAGTGACAAAACCCACTCTTTTATAGGCTGCTCTGAGCTGTTTAACTTTTTCTGACTTTTAGTCATTACTTTATTCTTTTCAGGGGATTTAGAGCCTAGGAACACTGAGATGAGAACACGTGATAAACGGGATGCCAGTCAATCACAGAGCACCAGGTTCACACACATTTACACATCCATTCCCAAGCTTATTCAGGATCAAACCTGGCACCCTGGAGCTGTGAGGGAGCAATGCAACCTTCTGTACCACCATTAATCCAAACATGATATTTATACTGATTCTGTCCCTTGCTGTGCCATGCTCTGTTGATCGCTTAGTTTTTTTTAAACTTGCCAGAGGGGGAAGTAGGAGTGGTGCATGAAAAACACTATAACTATACAGAAATAGATTAAAAAATAGACAAATTGAGATGTATTAAGTTGTCCTGTTTAATATTTTTGTGTTTGCATAACATTATTGTAATACCTGTGATGCTGGGAGCACAGTGATTTAGTGGTTGGTATGGTTGCACCTCCATGGTTGGGGGTTTGAGTCCCGTATCCGTCCTGTGTGTGCAAAGGGTTTCTTTGGGTGCTTTGGTTTCCTCCCAGGTCAAAGACGTGTTGAAGGCTAACTGGCAAAAAAAAGTCCATTGTGTGTGAATGTGTGTGGCTGTACCCCGTAATGTACCATGTAACACCCTATCCAGGGTGTCCCATGCATTGTGCCCCGAGTCCACTGAGATAGACTCAATGCTTCCTGTGACCCTGTGTCGGATAAGCGGTACAAATGGATGAATGGATGGAAGTTTAATATAAAACATCAACACATTTCTGTCACAATTCAGTTTCATGCTCACAGAATGAGAACCCTTGAGACTAATATAACTCAGTCCATTTTCTGATGCCACTAAAATGAAGAAAACCAGCAATTACATACAAGTCTCGTTGCACAGGTGTCTACTGCCTATTGGTGTAAGGCACTTGGAGCAGACAAGCGATTGTATGACATTCAATTCTGATTGCACAATTCTGCTCAGTGATGGTTTTGAAATGGCCACTTTATTTCAAATTACTCTCTGAAATGTGCCTGTGGGCATAAACATAGTTGGACTTTCATGTGCTTTATTTCCTTTTCCAACTTGATGCATTTTACATGGCAGTGCTCGCCAAGTGGATAAAGCGTCGGACTACTGATTGGAAGCCTGTCACTGTTGGTCTTTTAGCAAGACCCTTGACCCAGCCAATTATGTGTCAGCAGTGTAATTCATATATTCATGTAGATATGGGCCAGCAGTTGTGAGCTCAGTGATTTTGACTGTGGCCTGATTGTTGGTGCCAGAAGGTTTGTTGGTTTAATTATTTCTATAACTGTTGATCTCCTGGGACTTTCACACACAACAGCTTCTAGATTTTACACAGAAAGATGCAATAAAGAATAAACATCCAGTTAGAATCAATATTGCGAACAAAAAAGCCTTGCTGATGAGAAATGCCAAGTGAGGTCAGCAGAAAAGTCACCACACATTGAACTTTGATGATGTTGGGATACACCAGCAGAAACATTGGGTTTCATTTCTGTCAGCTAAGAACAGAAATCTAAGGCTGCATTGGGCACAGACTCACCAAAACTGGACAGCTGAATGTATTTGTCTATAACAAAGTGAAATAAGTGACATTTTTAAACATGCCAATTCTTTTCATTTTGCAATGATTACTGTACAGTCATGGTAGACTTTATTAGTAATGGGTTAGATAATAACTAGATAATTTAACTTTACAGAGGCTTCTAAACTTGCACATCTGTTCTTTCATGCATCTTAAATTATTACTTTATCTTGAGTAATGTTGCTGTGATTTAACTTGTTTAGATTTTTGTTCATAATAGGTTTGTCATACAATTCAAACTGAGAAAAGTGAGAATGTTCAGTTAAATTTTGAAGATTTTAAAATGACAACGTTGAATATAGAACTAATTAGAAATAAATTAGAAATTTAATCTAAAATAAATTTAGCTTGATTTTTTTTTTTATTCCTACCTGCATTTCTTTACCTACTGTACTACTGTTTATGTTTCCACTGTCAATTCCTGTTTCACTTAAAAAGCCACCAAAAACTCATTAAGCAATCAAACACATGATTAAAAATGGCAATATCCCATAATGTATAATGCACATTTTTAATAGAAACAAGTCTTCTTGTATGTATAATGTATACATTGTGGAGTACATATGATTGGACGATAAGAAAGTACAGTATACATCACTGTATAATGTATAATTCAAAGATGTTAAAAATCTATTTATTTGAATAAGTGTTTCTGGGAAAGTCTTTAGATCTAACGTGACTCTGAACGTGTTTACTTATAATGAATGAATGCACCTGTATGCAATGCAACACACACACACACACACACACACACACAAATGTCATTTTTCTCTTTGCATGGTATATCCATTGATGTGTGTACTGTTGTAGCTGAAGGATTATATGACCACAAATCACTGTACTCCTAACCTAAGTTAATGACATTTTAGTTTTAATAATTTTTTTAAATATATTTTTGTAAAATGTCCCTGAATGGTTAAACCTTACTAAAACTCCTACCATCTAGCAGGCATTTTGCTCCCTGTTAAGGAATAAGAAAAACATGGCCACAGTCACCCACGCCTACTGTACATGCATCCACACGCACACACACTTCTCACACAGGAGTAAACGACAGGTTCTTTGTTAGCAGTGTTAGACCTCTATGGTAGTTGTGAAGCTGTCTCTAAAGGTCATGTCTGAGAGTAAACAGACTTCACAACTCTGAGTGATTAAGGTTAAAGATCATTTACAATGCCTTTAATTGCTTCTGGCTAAACACACACACAGGATACTCTGGGTCAGCTAAATCAAGTCACTAGCCAACATCTGTCATCCCATTTATGCAGAAATGACCTGATTTCCCAAATATTATGTAGTGTCTTATTACAAGAGTGAGCACAATATCTGTCATGAAGACATACAATAATGATATGTGTTGAAATCAGAAAAGGGAATAGGTGCTCTGGAACTTTTCATGTTTAGTAAAAAGAATTATAATGACCGAATTTTACAGTTAACTTTGCTAAATATTAAGATGCATATTCTTGTGCTGGGATCAGTGGCAGCTGGGCATGCAGTAAGCCAATTGTTTTATTAGGGCTTTTGTGTGCACTGTTCATAGCTGATCCATAGCAGGTGTCACAACAAGCCAAGTGAGAAATCAAATGCAGATCTATATTTATAAACAACACAGAGAGAGGTTATAACCAGGGTCAGCTCTTACAGTAGGGGTCCCTAAGTCCCTAGAGCATGAGTCAGTATATTGTGTACACATGTTCAGGCACTGGTAAGGACTCTGCCTCACTACACATTGGGTGTTGCAGCTGATACTTCTTTCATTCCATTTCTTTTTTTAATTATTAATCTGTATGCTACGGCTTGGTTTTTGCTATGATGTGCATTGTCAGTTGTCGGGTCTTATTTTTAGACATGTGTGCCATTCCATATCGTGTCCATTAAATTTTATTTACCACAGGTGGAATCCAATAAAGGTGTAGAAACATCTAACCAATAATCAAAAGACATGGAGCTAAGAGGCATCTGAGCTAAATTCTGTGTTGTTTCAAAGGGTCTGAATACTTAGGTACATTTTATATTTCAGTTTTTTCTAATAAATTTACAAACATTTCCAGAATTTTTACTTTGTTATTATGGGGTACAGAATGTAGAATAATGAGGGATTAAATGAATTTGAACGATTGTACTGTAAATAAAAGTCTGAATACTCTCCGAATCCACGGTGTATAATATATTTGTTTGTTAGCTTAACCTTCATGTTGTCCCTGGGTCTTTTTAACCCCGCTGGAAGAATTTAATGTGTCATAACTTTGGTTTTCTTCCACATATTTGCCTGAAATTTACCAGGATTGTTCCAAATTATGAACTTTGCAAGCAAAATTAATTTTGTCTATTTTCGTTGAACTATGTGTTCAGAACAGTATATACTACGCGTTCGTTATCCTCTTGGGTCATTTTGACTCGGCCACATTTAGTGGGGCAATAGGTCACACTTTTGCCCTTTTCAGCGCAATGAACATACATACAGACACAAAAATGCACACGTAAAATGTCCACTAACACACGCACCCAAAACACACACTCACACCCCACACACACACACATGCACACACATGCACACACACACACAAACACACACACATATTGTGCATTGCATTTCATTAGGCCTCCAGAAAAAAAAGCTACACATTTGTAAATATTTCTCACTTTTGATATACCTTTGCTTAGCAGAAGGCAAAATATGATCTACCGAAATGATGCTACACACACACACACACACACACACACACACACACACACACACACACACACACACACACACACACACAAGCACTGGGCATAGCAATTCTTTAGGCCTCAAGAAAAAACAAAAGCTACTCATTTGTAAATATTTCACACTTGTTAGATGCATTTGTCCAGCTGGGGGCAAAATCTGATCTACCAACAAGCTTTACACACACACACACACACAAGCATTGGGCATTGCAATTCATTGGGCCTCCAAAAAAACAAAAACAATCATTTGTAAATATTTCACACTTGTTATATGCATTTGTCCAGCTGGGGACTATATCTTCTCTTCTCTTCTTCTTCTACCAACAATCTTTACACACACACACACACACACACACACACACACGTTGTGTTTTCATATTCAAATCATATTTGTTTCCTCTCTCTTATTTATGAATTTAGTTGCATCAGTCAGCTTTGGCCTGGAGATATGCTGAGTAATGTTTGACATTTATCAGTCAGTGGTTATCCAAAATAATATTTAATAATTTCTGCTTATTTTACTCAAAACATGGCAAAATTCCATAAGGGTTATCATTCATAAATTAAGTATAATAAAACAAAACATAAGGAGGTAAACAAAGTTTTATTCACATAAATTATGGCATGTTTTTGAGTGTGTGTGTGTGTGTGTGTGTGTGTGTGTGTGTGTGTGTGTGTGTGTGTGTGTGTGTGTGTGTGTGTGTGTGTGTATGTAGCCTGTTGTTGGTTGATCAGATGACATCAGGTGGGCAAAATACATATTACAAGTGTAAAATAGATATTATACACAGAATGGTGCTAATTGTAGAATTTTTGATTTATAAGCATTCAAGTCAATTTGGCCTGTAAAAAAACAGGTTTTATTATTTGCTGACATTAAAAATGGTCAAAATGGTTTCAAAACAATCTCCTGCCCTTGAAATATACCAGCCTGTAATCGTGCATCAACTTTTGTGCCTCTATAGTGAAAATAATTCAAAATTTCTGTTTTTTTTTTACGACAAAATGAGGCATTTTTGTATATAAATAAGGTTTATTATACCATATATATATGTGTATATATATATACATATATATATACATATATATATATATATATATGTATACATATATATATATATATATGTATATATATATGTATACATATATATATATATATATATATATATATTGCAAAATATATGTTAATATGTTGGAAACAAGTTAGACTAAAAAGGTAAAAAAAAAAAAAGAAAAAAAAAGCTATCATATATAGTTCATTTTTTATAAGCAGTCAAAACAGACAAGGTCAAGTTGACTCAGCGCTCCTAATTTGTATAGGAGGACAACACAAGGGTTAATCATATGTATTTCTTTCTCGGTACTTCAATCAGGATCATTGGTTAGTGAATGCTAGTTATTGAATGAGCTACAACAGCAATAACAAGCTACTTACATTTGTAGATGTATTTCAAGCTGAGAGGCTTCACAAAATATCCTGTCATTTTTAATAAGAGAACAGTGAACTCTGGTTTCTGTGGTGCATTGTGGGGTTTTTGTTCCATGAATAATGATACGTTCACACGTACAGTAATCGCAGTGACAAAGAGACTATTTATTTTCAATGAAAGCTGATGACAACTGGCAACATTAGCGACAAGCAACGTTGTTGACAAGATGTGGGCGTGTCTAGTGACGTGACCACGTTGAGCAAAGTTTAGCTTTATGCAAATATGGGGTGAGATGGTGCAGTGACTATCACTGGGAGTGAAGACAGTAGGGTGTACTTGATCACTGGCAAAGATCACACACTGCTTCTTTTTCATCTCGTATGTCATGATGCATATACACGGCTGAATTTTTTATACAAAAGCTCTCAAACTAAAACGTTTCATTTTTTCCGCAAAAAAATTTGGAATGACTTTTGTACCACCTGCTGGTAATAATCCTTATTACTATGGCAACCACATGTAGCAACTTCAAATGGAGACTTCATAGTATGGCGACTGGTGACTTGCAGCGATAATATCTGTGTTGAATGTAGCTTAAACCATTTTGAGCCTTCACAAGTTTTAGCAGGATTGCTGATTCCATTGCTAGTCTAGCATTCTGTCACTTAACCGAATCAGATGCAACATAACATACATACACAATCTAAACGGCCCACAAAGTAAAAGAATATAATAGAAGCCTTTATTTTAATCACATATACATTACAGCACAGTGAAATTATTTCTTCACATATCCCAATTTTAGAGTTTGGGGTCAGAGCACAGGGTCATCCATGATCACTCCTGTAATAGTGAGGGTTATGGGCCTTACTCAAGGGCCCAACAGTGGCAGTTTGGCAGTGCTGGGGCTTGAACCCTGATCTTTTGGTCAACAAGATCACTTGAGCCACCACTGCTAAAATAATATATTGTAATGTATTTAATAAAATAACAAAACTTTAGTCATTGATCAATATTTAAAAAATTGTGACTCATAAAATCAGGTAACCAGAGTAGAGCAGCTCCGTATCTTTATACAAGACGATACATTTTACACATCTGTGTCAAATCAGATTGGTCCAAGTTAACAAAGAATATTGGTACATCTGGCCCTAAGTTGGTACTAAAGAGGTTTAAAATGGTTTAAACAAAATTAATTTGAACAAAAATGCTTTGTCATTTTGGCCACGCAAACAAAACAGTTAACTTTTTTTAAATAACAGTTTCTCTAGTGGAATTAGATTTTCATAAAACGTCTCATAAAACGGCCTTTGGCAGTACAGCTGGATAGTTTGCAATGGTCAACTGTCCTTTAAATGTGTTTAAATGCCAGGAATTAAAAACAAAGCAGAAGATTTGCAATAATAATTTGCCCAAATGCATTCTGAGTCTGCTACTGTATCTGACAGTGTTCAGTGTCATTAACAGACACTTAGCTGGAAACTGCGAAAGTGGATGCAGCTGTCAGGACTTTTTCATGGCTCCCATGGCTATCAAGCTCAAAGCACATAAGATCTCGAGAATCTTTTCTTCATTTTGCTAAGAACACACTGAATACCTCAAACATGCTGCCCAAGCTTTTATTTTTAAATATAAAAATAAGTAAAAACAATAAAAACCACAACAAAAACAAATACTGAAGCTCCAAATGATATCCAATTTATTTTAATGGTGCTGCAGAATAGTAATTTTTAATTATCATCCCCCTCAGAATTTTGAGGAGTCCTTGATACTCAAATTTTGAGACGCAACATGTGTGTGTGTGTTTTTTTTTAAACTACTTGAATTGGTGGCAAAATTCCAGGCACATGATTCTTCTTCTAAGCTGTTATTATTGCACACACATTTACAGTATTTACTTTCTATATTCATGTTCAACACGTCAATCGAAGAAGCTTTGGCTGAATGTTTGTTGTAATGATGTTACACAAGAAGTCTTGGTCCAAATATGCAAAAAATTGCAAAGTGCACCAAATAGTTTGCTTGATTATGCATTAATTCCTGTGACTGTAATACCAAGGTGGAAAAGGGAAAAAAAAATATGTAATATATATATATATATAGATATATATATATATATATATATATATAGATATATATATATATAGACAGACAGACAGACAGACAGACAGACAGGTAGATGAAATTTTCTTAGAATTATGTCACTAGGAGCAACTCTTTGACCTAATGTCTATTCAAAAACATTTTTAGCATATGTATCTGTAACAAACAGATATGTACAGAACGCTCAGTAATAGACATTTATAAACACTTTCAAATGTGTGTGTTTTTTTTAACTGTACTATAGCAGCATTAGTGTCAAATATCCTTTTTTTAGCTTTCTGATATCAAGCCCTCTCTATTAGCCATGTCAATGTAGTGAAAACATGGTGTGGTCAGCAAACATGCTGTGATGTTTAGGGAGAATTTTCTTCAGGCTTATGTAGTCAAAATTGCAAGTGACAATAGAAAAGCCTACAGGGGTTCTGTTGGTGCCCTCAATAAGATGGCTTGGCTTTTTCATTTGTGAGATATTATAGTTCTCATACTCACTAGACCTCTTCAGTCTGCTGTACAGACTTCATTTTATGGTCACGTTTTATGATGTTTAGTAGTAAGTGTTTCTCAAACCTTTGCAGCCAGGATTGATATTAACTTTAAAAACTAAAGTTCACAGAACCTCTTCATGTTGATTCATTTTATGGACATCATCCAAATATTAAAACATCTGGCTCAATATGTGTAAATATGTGTACAGTAATATTTTTATTTTAATATTTTGGCTCTTACTTGAAGTGGATTTAAAGTGATTACTTTTTAATCTTGAAATTTCCATTTACAGAACACCTGTATTGTACAGTAGTTATTGAGGTATGGATGAATCAAAAGTTCAAGATTAATATTAGACTTATATTTAAATGTATTTGTATTTTATCCCCAATGAGCAAGCCTAAGGTGCTGAGCTGTCTGTGGCAAGGAAAAACACCCTTAGATGCAAGAGGAGAAACCTTGAGAGGAACCAGATTCAAAAGGGAACCCAATCTTATTTGGATAACACTGAAGGGTGTGATTGTTATAAACACCAGAGAGGGTTATTATGAATCCTTTCAATAGTCATATTCAATTCATATGTGACAATTGTGTATAAACAAGAAGTATAATTGCATGTACAGTGGATTAAATTTTTATTTTATTAAGTTTTTTTATTATGTGAAAAGTGAAAAAAAGATAAATAATAAAAATTGTCAGATCTTTTCCATTTTTAGTTTTTCCATTTTGCAAACATCCTTTGGTTGTAAATACAGCACTCATCAATTTATTTGAGAGTCTACTGATTTCATACATATTCCACGCAACTTAATTTGGCAATTTTATTTCATTCATGATGATTTTATTTCATCACATAATCCCACATAATATCACATAATCACATAATATTAAAACAGTTTTTTAATATTATTCACATTTGCCGTTTGACTGGGCATTCTCAACATTGACAATCTTTGTCTGAAAAGATTCCTCTGTTGACTTGGATTTGTGCTTTGGGTCAATGTTATGCAGGACGGTTAAACGTTTCTTTATCTTCAGCTGTCTAACAGAGTCCCGCAGGTTTTTGTGGAGTTCCAGCTGGAAAGGCAGACCCACGTGCTGCATGCTGCCTCCATCATTCTTCACTACTGTAATTTTGTTTTGTTTTTTGCCAAAAACTGTTTTGGATGTATGCCAAATGAATGATCAAAACATGCTACGATTTAGCAATAATTGGTTGTCTTTAAATGTGTGGGGCTTTTCCTTGAGGAAAAGCTTTTATCCAGCCACCGTAGCCCAAAGCCCAGATGAACACAAGAGATTGTTGTAGCACGGCAGATATCCCTTCCCTCTCTTGGCAGCCTCCTTTATAAGTTTTCAATTTGTCCAATTGGAAGGATGCTTTGTTCTGGGTAATGTCACTGTGGTGCCCTATTTTCCTCACTTCTTGATGGAGGCCTTCAGAGTGTTCCATGGTACATCAAATGATCGATAACTTTAGACAGAGAGATTGAACCATGGCTTCAGCAGGCAGACAAAACAAAGACAATGCAAAGCAAATTCTGTCAAAACATCTGATCTTTATTTAATTAATTTTAGCTTTTCATACAATGTTCTACTTAACACAAGTTATTTACTGGAATTCTTTTGAACTGCTTTTAATAAAAGGTCAAATAAATATCTCCCAATTCCTTTTCTGTTTACTTTAGGAATTTCAGTTTATTTGTTCCAGAAATTTTAGCTCTGTTCTAATGCTGTAAAGAAAAATCATGTCCTGATGAAAGCAAAACTGGAAAACGTTTGTGATTTACACAAAGGGAAGTGATTAAGGCCGATTTCAAACGGTGCTTCAATATTTCAGTTAAATTTTTTTGCCATGTCTAAGCGGTTTATCTGATTTTCTATTTAAACATTGTGTGGTTCATTCAGCTACATGTGACAAAGAATAAATGGGTACATTGTTTTCCCTTTTGGTGAAAATGGATTTCAGATGGATGCCAAGAAAAACAAAGGGACAAATGATATAAAATTTTACTATGCTCAGGTTTAGAGGAGGAAGATGGAGGAAGAGCTGCAGAAGGACTTGCAAGTCCTAAGAAGGATGTCTGGGACAATGACAAGATGTTAATCAAAGCCCAAGTAAGGATTTACAATGGTTACAAATAATAATTTACCATACATAAGTTTTATCTCAACAGAACAAGGCCTTTTAGCTGGTCAATCTAACTCACTAAAAGATGTGAATAAGTAATTAAAAATTAAAAATGTAAATTAAAAATAGAGAAAAATAAACATGTTACTTTCTTCATCCTCAATACTTAAAGCATGATGAATTAGTATTAATAGTATTAATTAGTAAATAATAGTAAATTAATAGTAAATAAATAGACTATGCATTTTTTAATGGACACATTCACAGGTACAGAAGTACTTCAGCAGGATTTAAATTATTTCAGAATTTTGATTGATATTAGTTTCAAGCCTTAGGTCTAGTACATGTCAGGCAGAGGCAGATGCAAGTGTAGGTTTGCTTGAACATGAAAAGACATTTCATCAGAAATCTCCACTCTCTTCTCATTATGATGATTGGATTATCCACTTGTAAAACAATAGCTGAGTGCTTATTAGCACATCGCACCTTTTCTGGAGTCTCAATGCTTCAATCACAAGCAGCTCAACCAATAAAGTTAAGATAAATGTGTGAGACGAGTGCAGAACAAGATGTGATGCGACCAGCTTTGACCAGCTACTTTGGAAGTCTGTGCTTGTGCTGCAGAATTTGACAGTCCTGTCATCCTGAAACAAGGTCAATGGCTTTATTTTGCAAGTAAAAAAAAGAGTTGAAAAGAAATGTAAGAAGAATATGAAGGGGTGGGAAAGAGAGAAAACTAATGAGCCATCAATATGTTGGCATGTTGAAAAGGAGGTTAGGAAAAGATCACGAGTAATGGATTTGCAGCTAAAGAGATGAAATTCACTGTCAAGAATCAGCCTTCAGCCCAAATGCCTGCATCACTGGAGACAGAAAACAATCATAACTGAGATCTCAGGTGGATTAAGTTATCTGGAAGGGCAACAGCAAGAAAGCCGCAGACAGGCTGATAAGCGGGTACTCATCCCAAATAGAATTTGACAACGAAATTATTGAACTCATTTGAAGTACTTCTGAAAATATTCACAGGTTAAGGTAAGCTGAATGTTTTGGCCTAAATGGTTGAAATGGAATCTGGGGAGCAAGGAATCACAAAATACACATTCAAAGTATAAGTGATGCACTTAAACCTGAATTATGCATGAAACATTTTGAAGACTAGTGCCATCGGTGTAAGCAATATCTTTTATTCAGTGTTATGTTAAAATGCTAAGACCCTCATGGAGTTACACAGATTTTGAACTACGCAAGCAGAAGGCAGCTGAGATTTATATACCATAAATGACAGATCAGGCAGCACTGTGGCATAAATTGCTGCCCCTCAGTTCAAGGGTTCCTGGTTTGGTTCTGAGCTTAAATTGCTGTCAATTTTATGTTTTGCATGTTCCTCCTGTCTTTCTTCTGGTTTCCACCCTGTTACCAGCTAGTAGTGGGGCTGTTCTGAAATACCCCTAGGTGTGAATGGCTGTACAAATGTAGTTGAAATTATTTTCTACTCTCCTTTCATGATTTGATTCTATTCTCCATTTGCTAAATTGTTTACATTATGTGCGTTTTGCTTTGATTTGTGTCTTGTTTCTGTCCCTGTCTTGTAATTACTATGTTCACTGTTCATCGCTCTCACCTGCTTTCAATTCAACTCTGATTAGTTTGTCTGTTGAAGCCCTCCTGTGTCTTTGTCTTCATCTTTGTGTTGTTTAAATGTTTTTTGTTTTTTTTTACTACCTGCTTTTGACCCTTGCCTATGTTTGAGTCTCTGATATAGATTATTTTGGTTTGTTGTTGCTTGCCTGTGCCACTGACTTTGATGATTTTTTTTTAGGGATTTCTCTTAATAAACAGCTGGATGCAAGTCATCATACGCGCTTGCATCCTGTCTCTCATCACCTCATAACACCACAGGTACCCTGTGATTGATTTCCACAAGCTACACAAGCTGTGATTTACCTAGAGGCCAGAGGCTCAAGTAGCTTCAAAACAAAACAAACCATTAAGGCAGCTACATGTAATAATAATATACAATTATTTGTATATAAGAGACAATTATTATTATATAGCAATGTTTTGATTGATTTTATAAAACTTTTTGGGCTGGTTTAAATCATTCTTTAACTTTTGATACACAAACCTGGTAACTTTAGAGTCCCATGATCCCAAAACACAAAGAGCTCAGCTTCAAATGAATAAAATGTTATTTTATAATATTTTATAACTTATGATTATAAAGTATGATGAACTAAAGGAGAAAGTTTAAGAAAAGTTTAATAATATGCATTTATACTATGCATATTATTTTGATTATTATTGTTCAGTGTGGCAGAACCATTCCTCTTAAGATATTGGACTATTTGCATTTTAATTTTGGCAGGTTTATACCTGTTAAACAAAAACGTAAACACACATCCTTAAGCTGAATTTAAATTATGTCCCAACTCATAATGGAAACTTCACACACCATGTCCGCTCATATATGTTTTAAAGAGACATTTGAAGTTGTTAGAAGATTGCAATGTATGTGCAAATTATAGTAAATAAAATAAACTTTTTTTTAATGCATTGATAGTGTTCTTATTTACTTTTCAGAATTGTATAGAGTGGAGTTCAAACATCTGAGACCATTAGCATAAATGTTTAAGTTAATTTACGCAATTAACATAAATTTTCACACTGCAATGAATCAGCAACTTAGAATCTTGTGGAAAAGTGGAATCTTAAAATTATTAAAATGATTATCCATTTTATTTAACACTTTAACACTGACAGCATGTACTCAAGTTGTCATGGCAATTGTGTAAAACATGATCATCTATGTTAAAACAAGTCCATTGGTACAGTATGTTATCTGAGAAAGAACCTGCTTCAATGGAAGGGAATGCACCGAAAATCTGACCTTAGTACAAATTTTGCTTAAATTTACATGCAACCAAGTTATTTATTATATAACAGATTTATCGCTCAATAAAATGAAAAGTCCTCATGTATACATCTTAATGTAATCCAGTTGAGCTCAATCTGAATAAAATTTTGATCAGATTGAAAGAGATGGTTTTGATCTGAAATAGTCCTGTAAATCCTGTTAATATTCAATTCAATTTTATTTGTATAACATTTTGAACAGTGGACATTGTCTCAAAGCAGCTTTACAGGACATGAGAAATGTGGTACAAAAAGATTCAGATTAATATTAGACAAAAGTACAAGATTAGTATTAGACATATTTAAAGGTGTATGTATTTATCCCTAATGAGCAAACCTGCGGTGACTGAAGCAAGGAAAAAGATGGATAATAAGCAACGTAAATGCTTGAAACCTTGCATATATGCACAGAGCAGTGGTGTGATTGTGCCACTCTGTGCTTGCACAGAAGTTTTTTCAGAATATAGATAATGCAAATACTGTATTTGAATTGGATGGCAGGGTTTGTGGTACATAGAATCAGCAACAAAGAATCAGAAACTAGGCTGAATGTTTTTCTGATGAAAACAATCACATTGTGATATACCTATATACTGATTTCTCAAAATTCTAAAATGTTGTTTATTTCTTTCATTACATGTAGCAGCTTCTTGAGATCATCCTAAGGTGTTGCAACTTTATCTTTTTTAGGGTACTGTAACTATGTTAACATCAATATAATGTATCCAGTATCCAGTAATCTTGGTTTGTACGTCCGTAATGTTCTTACCTGTAAAGAGTTACTGCAGTTTCAGGATTTCAAGCAGCTGCACATCTGCCTTAAATAAAAAATAAAAAAAATCATTAAAAACAAATAAAATAATAATGCAGGCCTATGAAAAGACCTAGAATTGAATAGAAAAAAAAGTCAGTGAGTTTACTCTATAAAGTGCACACTTTTATTCATCTGATTAATTCATATTCATTATATGTCTTTACATACTCCATATGATTTTCCACTATTTTTTTTTTTTCTTAACTTTATTGTAGCTACTTTATTAGGTATAGCTATTGGTATTATCAATGCAATGTATTAAACTGTAGCTCATATTTAAGGATATACAAAGCTTCAGCCCTGTTTTGTTCTTTTATCAGTGGTGTATGCTATTTACCACCAACAGAGCACGAAAATGAGGAAGAGAATGACAGACTAAGATTATTGAAATGAACATTACAGTAAATGTTTTAGTGGCACAATCAGTCAAAGCCTAGTCATATGTATCTATAATTGTGTGCATAATTTCACAGGTCCCCAAACCTAGCCCTGGAGTACTGCATATTTTATCATTTCACCTGCTCCAAAAACACATCTGATCAACCATTTACCTAATTAACATTTACTTCCCAGGTTGTAGTGGCTGTGTTTATGCAGTGAACAGGAAATATGGTGCTTCTGACCAAGGTTGGAAACCTGTGCTAATCAAAAGATCATTAAAACTTGTTTAAAAAATACTTCACTTTGTAGCCCTGTAATATGAAGTTGAGAGCAGACAACATCCAGCATTCAGAAATCAGAAACTAGCCCACAACATTCAAGTAGTCGGCAGCAGTGATGTGAGGGAGTGAGCAAATTTAAGTGGCACACCTGCCTCTTATTTGTAGATGCTTATTTAAATGCTGTTTTTTTCTGTGTTTTTTCTCAGTGAGCAGGGCTTCCTCAATTCCATGCAAAACATAAGCACTCCTTAGTCATCTCCCCTGTCCCCCAATTCTACTAAAGGTCTACTATTTATCACTTTTGTTTTATTAATGAATTTCTGCATTTGCAAACCTTTATTGGTTTTGCAAATTAAGAAATGTAAAAGTAAAATAAAAAGCTGTTGGTCTAGCATAACATTTTTAGAAATAGTGTCGTTAATGGGGTTCTTCATGTATGTTTTAAAGTCCTTTATTGATTGAAATTTCAGGATTCAACATAGGACCTTCACCCAAGTAAAAAAAGACTTTTTCTATAATTGAAAAAAGAATTTTAATATATTTCTCTCTTTCAGTTCAGAACTGAGCAAAAGGTCTTTATTAAACCCACCAGGACGTACGGTTTCATTTTCATATTTAACTAATACATTCACATGGTGAGAGAAACCTAGCAGTTTTGCTTGTGTTGTACTACATTTCAAGAGTAAGTGTTAAAAGAAAGTCACTACTAAATAAAAGTTAAAACAAATTAGAGAAACTGAGAATTGAGCACAAATCTTCCCGTCTGTGAAACAAATTAAAAAATGAAAGCAAAAAAGTTTAACTGATCAGTTAGACCAAAACTCTCAAAACCAGAAGGGTCAACAATTCCTCTAATAATAATAACAATGATTTGAGTGTACAGCATCTCAATCTCTTTCAGTTTATTTTCTATCTGATTCCAATTCATATTTACTAAAGGAAAGAAACACTTCAAAATGGCAAGCAAAACCCTCAAGGTGAATTTCGTAATAAAAGTCTAGGCAAAATGTAAAAAACTAGACAGTAAAAAGCAAGTAACTCTATGCAAGTGATATATTTTGATTGTGAGTTGCTGGTGTGGTTAAACTCACCAATAGCTGATTTAATGTCACAGAGAATTGCTTAAAGATCGTGATCACTACTGCAATGCAACTGGTAGGACAACATCCTGGTTAAGACAGTACAGTAACAGTACAGTAATGAGAACACCATCAAGATGGTAGTTGCTAACATTGAAGAGCCCTAAGAAGGTACAAAGTGATGAACAAGTATCACAGATTTTCTGGAGCTATTAAACTACTCGACATTCACAGAACTTGACAGAAGCCCTTATCCAGGATGACTAACAGATGATGAATGGTTCACCTGAAACTGGTTTACTAGTTCACAATTTAAAAGGTTCATTCCACCATCTAGGTGCAAGAACATCCTATACCCTGGGTAAGAGCAGTCAAGCAGTACTGGAGGATCAGAGAATGTGTAGTGCATTGCAGAGTGTCATAAGGTAGTTGGGTGCTGGTCCATTATTGGCTTTGTAAGTGCAATAAACCTGACGCAGGCAGTTACAAGTAGGCAGTCAGGGAATATAGTAAAGGGGTGATGTATGAGAACTAGGCAAGATTGAAATCAAGTCATGCAGCTGCAATTTGGATTTGCAGAGGTTGGATTGTGACAAGAAGATTTTTAATAGAAAAGTCTTGTTTCCACTTAGCCGATGTCCCGATGGACATGGATTTCTGTCTCTAGTGTTTAATCACAAACTGAGAAGCAACTTCTAAGATGGTGGTATGTTGAAGAGGTCCCCCAGGTTATGGGTTGGAAAATTGGTAACAAGGTCAAAGTGTCGAAGTAAAATAGTTCCAGTGACCCAAAAGCATTAATAAACTGGCTTCTAGAAGTGAACCCCTCGTGTGCCTGAAGTCTAGTATTCCGGTGAGGTCTTCCTCTGACGTGGTGGCAGGGGGGGTGTGGATGATTTTCTTATAACATTCCCCCCTTTAGGAATACCTTGTGGGGTCCAAGATGTCACTGGCATTAACTCATAATTGTTCCCTCCAGTCAATGAGGTATTGCAGGTGACTCCTGTGTGTCTGGGATTCAAGAATTTCATGAACCAAATTTGCCTAAGAACCATCGACTTACAGTATATAAGCGAAGGAGTTGGGGGTGGCAGTTCGTTGTTATTGGTGCTTCTGGAGTGGGTGGGCTTAAGGAGGGAGGCATGAAATGATGGGGTTATGCGATAGTATACCTGGCAGGTAGTTTTAGGTGATAAGTCACTGGGTTGATTGGATTTAGGATCTTGAAGGGGGTTGGTGTACAGCAGGATGCGTTTGCAGCAAGGTGTTTTTAATCGCAGGTTGTCCCAATGTCCTGTTTGATACCGTGGGTGTGGGTATCTCCTATGGTTTGCCTGTAGGTGCTGGTTGTGGATAGACCCTTGGAGATGTACATGTGCGGTCTCCCAAACTTCTCAGCTTTGACAAAGTTTGATAATTGACTGTGAACTGAAAACATGTAAAAAAAAAAAAAAATAGTGCCCATCGTTCCTGACATGGATTTAGTTGCTTTTATATACTCTAGGTTTGTATGATCAATTAGAACTTAAAATGGCCACCCTCCAGCCAGTGTCTCCACTCTTCTAATGCTTCCTTGACAGTAATCCCTGTTTCCTAATTGTAGTTCACCTCAGCAGGCGTTAGCATCCAGGAGAAGAAGGCACAGGGATAGAGTTTCGCCAGAGTTTCACCCATGCCTCTGAGATAGCATTGCCCCATTCCACATCATGAGGCATCGACTTTGACCATAAAGGGCTGATCAGGGTCTAGATGTCATAGGATCAGGCAGTGGTGAAGTGATGCTTGAGTTTTTTAAAGGCCATCTGGAGTGTCTCTGTCCAGTAAAGTTTTCATGGTTTCCTGCATAGTAGTTCCAATTGAACCTTCTGTAGAAATTTGCACCCAGGAACCTCTGCAACATCTTGATACTTTATGGCCATTTAGTGACAGCATTCCCCTTACTAGTATCCATTTCTTCTCCCTGGCCATTTATATTTACAGTATAGCAAATAAGTATTTGATACATTGCCAATTTTTCAAGTTTTCCCACTTACAAGAATGGACAGATCTTTAAATTTCATCGTAGGTACACCTTAACTTTGAGAGAATCTATCTCTCAAATAATTGTATGATTTTGAAATAATTCATTTCCATTTTATTGCATGAAATAAGTATTTAATACAATAGAAAAATAGAATTTAATATTTGGTACAGAAATCTTTGTTTACAATTTACAGAGGTCAGACATTTCCTGTAGTTTTTTACCAAGTTTGCACACACTGCAGCAGGGATTAGTTGCCCTGGCTGTGTGTTTGGGGTCATGGTCATGCAGGAAGACCCAGCCACTACCCATCTTCAATGCTCTTACTGAGGGAAGGAGGTTGTTGCCCAAAATCTCATGATACGTGGCCCCATCCATCCTCCCCTCAATATGGTGCCCCAAAGCATGATTTTTCCACCCCCATGCTTCACGGTTGGGATGGTGTCCTTGGGATTGTACACATCCTTCTTCGTCCTCCAAACACTGTGAGTGGAGTTTATACCAAAAAGTTCTATTTTGGTTTGATCTGAACACATGACCTTCTCCCATGCCTCCTCTGGATCATCCAGATGGTTTTTGGCAAACTTCAGATGGGCCTGGACATGTGCTGGCTTGAGGAGGTGGACCTTGCATGCACTGCGGGATTTTAATCCATGACGGTGTAGTGTGTTACTAATTGTAAGTTGAGCACATTGAGATTGTGGTCCCAGCTCTCTTCAGGTCATTGACCAGGTCCTCCCGTGTAGTTCTAGGCTGATCCTCCATTGATACTCCACGAGGCGAGATCTTGCATGGAGCCCCAGTCCGAGGGAGATTGACAGTCATCTTGAATTTCTTCCATTCTCTAATAATTGCACCAACAGTAGTTGCCTTCTCACCAAGCTGTTTGCCTATTGTCCTGTTCCCCATCCCAGCCTTCTGCGAGTCTACAGTTTTGTCCCTAGTGTCCTTAGACAGCTCTTTGTTCTTGGCCATAGTGGAGAGTTTAGAGTCTAATTGATTGAGTGTGTGGACAGGTGTCTATTATACAGGTAATGAGTTCAAACAGGTTCAATTAATATCGGTAATGAGTAGAGGATAGGAGGGTTTCTTAAAGACAAACTAACAGGTCTGTGAGAGCCAGAATTCTTGCTGGTTGGTAGGTGATCAAATACTTATTTCATGCAATAAAATAGAAATTAATTATTTAAAAATCATAAAATGTGATTTTCTGGATTTTTTTTTTTTTTTAGATTTGTTCTCTCATAGTGAAGGTGTACCTTTGATGAAAATTACAGATCTGTCCATTCTTTGTAAGCGGGAAAACTTACAAATAATCAAATATCAAATAAATATTTGATACACTGTCGATTTGACAGTGTATCAAATATTTATTTGCCCCACTGTATATCCCAGGAACGCAACAGGATCACGGTGGAATTCACATTTTTCACACTTCACGAACAGTTGGTGTTGTAAGAGCCATTGTAAGGCTGGCCATACACAATTGACATGGGACTCATACATGGGGGAGTAAATCAGGATTTTGTCAATATAGATGATCATGCAGTCATTCAGAAAGTCCTTGACAGCTTCATTAACAAATGCTTGGAATACAGCAGGCATGTTAGTCAAGCCATATGGCATAACAAGATATTCATAGTGCCTCCCAGAGGTGAGAAAGATGGGTGGGGGTGGGGGGGTTCCCTGCATGAGTAAAATTCAGACCCAAATGTGGGGATAGCTAAAAACACAAGATAAATAAGAAAGACAATTAGACATATAAGGGACAGATGTGCTGAGGTGAGAAGGAAAAGATAAGGGCAGGCAGACACGTGAACACAAAACATAAACAAAAAACACATATCAAAAGTCTAGGCTAGATCCTGACAGTACCCAACCATGAGGCACGGCATTGACATGCCAATTCCGTATCATTGAGAATATCTGAGGGAAGCATGATCCTGGTAAGATCCAAGAAGGGGGAGCGAGGCACACGGCAAGGCAGGTTGGGGGAGCAAGGTCCTCAGCCGAGCAGAAGGGCCGAGCAACGTCCACAGCAAAGCAGAAGCGCCGAGCGCCAGACCCACGTCGAGAAAGCCTGGGTGTCTTCGTAAATAAAATTCAGACCCAAATGCACGGATAGCTAAAAACACAAGATAAACACGCATAGCTAAAAACACAAGAAACACAAACAAAACTGGGAAACACTAGGGAAAAAGAAAACTGAAACTCAAAAAACAAGACACAGACGACGTTGTCTTCGAGGTACTTCAAGACAAAACAAAGATAAGGATTCCACGCTGACAAAGGCAACACAGCACAAATAAATAAGGAAGAAAATTAGACACATAAGGAACAGGTGTGCTGAGGCAGGAAAGAATAGACAAGGGTGGGGTAGACACTTGAACACAAAATGTAAACAAAAATTACATGTCAAAAAGTCTGGGCTAGATAATGACAAGGGGACTAGACCAAAACACTAAACTGTTTTTTTTTTTTCTATTTTATGGAAGACATTTTTGAGGTTCTACCTATGCTTACAAAATAAATAATTAAATTATTTTAATGTTAATTATTATATTTTGCAAATTTCTTACCTCATTCATTACTGGATTCATTTCCAACCAAAAAACAAGAAAAGTGAACAAAGAGGACCTAAAATGGCACCCACCTCCCTACTGCTTTTCAGCAAACACTAATGCAATTTAAGTTTCATTCAGATTTCTTACACAATTCTTACTCAATCTTTTACTCAGTCAGAATGAAAGAAGCAGGCTGACACTCGCTATTGAGTGTTTGACACTCACTATTGTGAAGAAGTTGTACACAGACTGAGGCAACAACTACAAAATGTCCAAAAGCAGCAATAGCCTGCTAAACTTCTGGGGCAGTAGAAACCCAAGCATCAGCAACATGGAGACAAAAAGCCTCCTGGCACTATGGTTCTTCTCCAGCTTTATCCCCTGCTCCACCTTCAGCAGCCAATCGGAGCAGTCTAGCAGTTAATGGCAAGCAGAGTCAGCTAGTAACCATTAAGCTCAGTAGGAGAGAGAGAGAGAGAGAGAGAGAGAGAGAAAGAGAACTGCAATTCGGCAAAAACATCTGTATCCTGAATTATTGCATAGTACTAAATTGAAGGAATTACACCCTGGGACCTAACACATTCATTCAAACAGATTGTCCCATAGTTGAAGAGATTTGTCCCAGGTTTTAAAAATCCTAGCATCTTCATTTGGAGATGGTACTGGAGTGACAGGCTGTCTATAGCATTCTAAATGAATCAAGCTTCACAGTCAAGTATTTGTCAGCCATGGGGAAGATTGATCAGAGGCATAAATGGTTCATAGCAGTCTGGAATCTAATTAGCTGAACAGTGTCCAGTAGCACTATGGAAAGGGATCCAAATCTTTTTAACATTACAAACTCAGTGGTAAAGTGTGTAATGGCAGTAAGATTCACTCAACCAAGCAGACAGCTGCTATATAGTTCCAAGGTGCACACGGGTATGAAAGCAGAACGATTGAACGGCAGTATGACAGTGATATTTATATCCAATGCTGAATTAGACACACTTCGTGACTCTGGTGAAGGTCTCAGCATGCTTTCTCAGTGGACTTTGCATTCAGAGGGTTTTAATAACACAATGCCTAAAAAGATACTGAAGGAAATGTTAACGGATAAAAAACACAGCAAATGTATCACTCACGGTGTTTTACACACACATGCACACATTGGTAGGGAAGTGTACAGTACATGTATGCATTCTGGGTGAAACATGTTGTCCTGTTCCCAAAGAAGTTCATCAGTTATCTTTTCCCTCTATAGACCTCTGTGTCAGACACAAGTTCTGATAAAGTCCAACATGTTCGCTAACATTATCTCAGGGCACCTAACACCCAAACAAAAGTATCAAAGGAGCAATTGTCTTGTACGCCGTACTTGGTTTGCATTTTCATTTGCATTTCTTAAATCTAAGTGAAGTGCAGGAAAGAGGATGGAGAGAGAAAAAGTGATTTTGAGAAGCGTAGGAGAGGTGAGTCATAGAAAGCATGTAGGTATGGTCTCTCATAATCAACTCTGTGTCTCCACTTCAGTCTACAAGAGCCCTTCTCATGTTGTCTGCCACTGTCACTGAGACACTGTGATCACTATTGTTTATACGCAGCTGCTCTCTTCAAGCTTCTCCTAGCATCTCCTTAATGATCTAACAGTCTGACCTATTACCAAGCGTAAACCGTATGTAAAAGGCATATATCTCACAAGCCTTTTCCTCCTCATAAATATGGATTATTGTGTGTGATGACCAGAATTATCATAATCCCTTATCTATAAATAATTAATGCAGATGTAAATGGATGAAAAGGTATTGAAACTTATGAATACTAAACAGTGGGCCTTTACAGTTACTGTCCACTTTAATAGGAACACATGTACAACTGTTCATTTGTTCATTGTTCATTTGTTTAACCAATCAGCCAATCATGTGTCAAGGACAGAAAGCACAAAAACATGAAACTGCAGCTCAATAGTTTCAGTTAATGTACTCATCAAACACCAGAATGAGGAAATGTGCGACCTCTGTGACTTCAACTGTGGTATGGTTGTTTTGCTCTAGATGGGCTCAGGTGATTTGAGAATTTCATAAACATAATTTCCTGGGATTTTCACAAACTATAGCATGTGCAGTGTACACAGATTGTAGATGGAAATGTGTTGTTGAGGAAAATAGAAAATGTGCAAACTAGACTGTGCTGCCAGGAAGTAGCAACTCATATAATCTTTTAAACCAAGGTAAGTGAAAAATGCAAAGCATGCACAAAACATTGAACCTTGAGGTGGATTGGCAGAAGACCACATTGAGTTCTACTCCCATCTGCCAAGAACATGAGCACAGGGTCACAGAAACTAAACAGTCGAAGAAAAAATCACCTGGTCTATTCCAGAGAGTGGTAGGTGAATGAAATCTTTAAATATTCAAATTCTTTGCATGGATTCTAATCCCATGTCTCTTTTAAAGATAACCAGGCTTTAAAATGCTAGAATGATAGCATTGTACTTGGCAAGATTGAAAAAATGGGTGAAAAATCTTCTACAAATTAATATCACACATCAACTATGGGCTAAAAAATGCTTCAAAAATAACTTCTTAAATGCTCCAAATTCAGTACATTCTAAAGTTCCACATTCCCATTGTATTGTAACAACTGCTAAATTGTTTTTTCTATATCTGTGCAAATATGTGTCTGACTGATCTTTTGGTTTTCATTCATTTGTTTTTCATTCAATTTTACATTTTTCCTGTTGCACACTCTTCTTAACTGTTGCTCATTCAGCAGGGAATTAAAGGAGGAGGGGTAGGTTGTGGGGAGGTGACACAGGGTTTTGAAAGATGAGGACCACAAACAAATTATAAGGAGACACAAATTAAGAGAAAGAGGGAGGGGGTCAAGAAGCACAACAGTGAATGAATACAAGGCTGCACTGTTTGCCACTGATTAATGGGGTGGGGTGGTAGCCATTATGGGCTAGTAATTGAATATGGATGAAAAAGAAAACAGGAAAATGGATGGATGAACACAATGTGTAAGACAGAGGATATAACCATAGTAGTAAAACAAAAAAGAAGGTAGAAGGAACTGCCTGTAGAAGGAATTTATGTGATGTGCAATGAGCTAACTAGCTCACATTTTTAATATGAAGTTAAACCTTGAAGGCTGACATGGTTGCTTGGTGATTAGCACGTTTGCCTCAAACACCAGGGTTGAAGGCTTGATTCCTGCCTCCACCATATATATGTATTCTTCCTCTGGCCCTGGGGTTTCTCTTGGCACTATGATTTCCTTCCACATTTGAAAGACATAATTCACATCTCAAATTTGTCTTTAGTGTGTGAGGATAACTTTAGGGACACTTTGATCCATTGGGTGTAGAGGATGGATGGATAGATGGATGGATGGATGGATGGATGGATGGATGGATGGATGGATGGATGGATGGATAGAGAAATGGTTAAAACTAGACACCTTCAGTATCTAAAGATCAGACGATCTAACTCAATGTCTTATTGACATATAGTTTGAGGCATCTTTTTTCTTTTAATCATGATGTAATTTGCTTATTATTATTTTTATTGGCAAAAACTGAGATAGAATGGATAATATACAGGGCCAGCAGACTTACTGTGATTCCAAATGACAAAATAAATAAACATACAGCCTCATACATCACCTAGGCTCTCAATATCACATCTGGCTCACAAATGTTGCATGGATTTATTTTACAAGTCTTATGTGCATTAGTTCATCAAATCTGCTCTAAGCATGATGGTGAAATTACTTGCTTATAGAATCAGGTTTCTATAAATGTTTAAGGGAACCTGATGCTAGCTTCTCTTCCCCATGATTGACATTATGAATTAATTAATTATGGTTATCAGTCTCTGAGCAGGTGAGCTGCATCACACAGTAACGAAAGGGAAAATAGTGTTACTGTGCTTGTGAACTGATGTATGATGCAGTGATTAAAAGTCCCAGTGCAAACAATCATCCTAATTTCATGTTTCACGAATCACACCTTGATTGTAATTTTTAATTTTTAATACACAGTATGAATACACACAGTTTTTAATACACAGTATGAAGTCCTTGAAGGTCTTTTTTTTACCCTGACCTTTATTCCACTCTATCCCTCTGGCTATGTACTGTAACTTTATGGAACAATATATGTGTTGTAATATATTGTATGCTCACCCAGAAGACATTGCAGTCCAGTTAAAAATAAATCTTATTATAACGTCGTCGTGAGAAATTAAATAGAAATATTGTGTGTCATCTAATCTCTACATATTAGAGGATATATTGTCATTAATCTAGGTAAATATCTAACCAGTGATTTAGCCTAATCTGGTAAGGCTCCTTTAAAGTATCTTTTGTGTTGCCTGTATGAAATATTCTTTATATTCAAAAGCTTACAATGTGGCCATAATACAGTAGTGACATGACACTGGGAATTGACCAGTTTAACTTGTTGCCACAGTAAAATGAACTGGCTCTCTAAAGCCCAAAGAATATTTGCTTAATTATTCATGCAGCTATTGAGGGGGGAGGAAATATCATGCCATTTTGAAGGAAAACAAGACAAAGAGAGGCAAAGAGCATAGAGAAATAGAGCAAGGGCACAGGTGAATGAGCTTATTTATAACCTTTTATGACGTGGTATTTTATGAAAAATACTGAGCTCCAGTTAATAAACCATAATGAGGCTTCCCACTTATGGCAGTAGTGGCAGCAGCGTTGTTGTCAATATTTGCCTGTTTGATGGTGAAGATGTACATTAAGAAGTGAAAAAGCAAGTATGTACCAAATATGAGTGAATAACATTGTTATTCATACTGTATGATCTGCATTTAATCCAATCTAATGTGTCAAACATTAAATTGCTCTCCTGTTAACAGTTTCACATCTGTGCCAGTGAATACTCTTCAAATGACATGACTAAAATACTTAAACTAGGACTTTTTTATTTTTATTTTTTTTAAATGCCTGTATGATCTTCTTGCCGTATTACCTCCCAACATATGTTTAGACTGATGGTAATGACCCAGTGTTCATGTACTAATTCATAGAGGTCTTAAAAGCAATTAAAAGGGGTATCATGGATAATAGTGTCTGCAAAATGCCTGCAAAAAGGTCTCATCCAGGCTGTATTCCTCCTTCTCATCCAGTGCTATATTATCAGCTTCATTGCATTAATGTAAGGCATGTATTGTCTAGGTCTATAATCTACTATTTTAACCCTTTCAACTATGTCATCATATATGATCTACTTCCTGTGTATTGGTGTTGTAGTTTAAAATATTTTATAACATCTAAGTCCAGATCAACTGTTAGTTACATAAAGAAAAATTGAGCTCTCCTCCATTTATGTGTGTGTGTGTGTGTGTATATATATATATATATATATATATATATATATATATATATATATATATACGTAGATGTATATATATATACAGTATATCCTATTCATCAAGCATTTAAGTGAAGGGGACTTTCATTAAGAGGAATGTTCAGAAGAGGGATGTTTTTTCTATTAATCAACTCACCCATCTTCTGTGCCTTTCTGTTTTTATGTGAGCACTGAAGTCTTATATATGAAAAAAGCAGCCAGGGAGATAAATTTAGATGGCATGTGATATCGTATCTATTTGTTATGCCCCTCCACATATTAAAAAAGACAGGCAAACATTAAAGGCTGCCACAAGAGTGAAGGATTAAGTGTTATTGTAGAACAAGACACATTAGAGACTTCTCCACTGAACTGGCAACCGGTTGCATCCAAGCCTCAGGGTGTTGGATTTGTGCAAGCAGCTTTGGCTGTGATGTGCCTTTGCCATTAAGAGCCCAGTGCTTTGTTGTGCAGAGGATTGTCTACTTTTTGTTGAGTATCATTAGCCTCTGTATGTTATAATGGGAGAAACTATTGGTTAAATGTTTCATTTTAAGCTATTGATTTTTTTTTACTTATATATGAATTACTTTTACATGGCAGGTTTAAACAAATGACTGATAATTCCGTGTTAATTTATTCTCTGCAAAACTTGAAGGGAATTTAATAGCCTTTTTTTATTTAAAGGAATCATCCTCCATGCAATTCATTAAGCACATTAATATTGAAATATTTGTGAAGTGCTTAGTGACTCTGGTGATCAATTGTTGGTTGTATTTTTGTCATTCATCTGTGAGATTAGTTGTTGTGTGCTGCACTGACATCACAGCAGGATATTGCTCATACAATTAAGGGATAATGGTCAGGAGCATACAGTAGCTTCTATTTTTTGCTCACGATTTTCCATTTGTTTTCAACATTATACGAATAAGATTAATCCAATGTAGAAGTAGTAGCAGAGGTTGGACTCAAAGTTACAGGCTGCGATACTGTGTGTGCCTCAAACTATAATAACTATATTAGCATGGTAGTGCTAATATAGGCAGGGCTATCAAGTGTCATGCATTGAGCGTGACAGTCACTCATATCGGTCTTTTGTTACGCTCTCTCCAACACAAAGCAGGACATTGTACTCAATCATGACCTTAAAAATGGCTGGGCTTCCAAAAGGGGTCCAAAAAGGAAACAAACACTTACAATAAACAACACCAGTCATAATCTTTATCTCTCTCTCTCTCTCTCTCTCTCTCTCTCTCTCTCACACACACACACACACACACACACACACACACAAATTAATAAATGGAAATTTACACACAAATTAATAAATGGGGGGGGGGGGGGGGTTCACTCTTGCCTGTCTTCAAAACTTGAGAGCCCTGAATAGGTAGTATTAGCATGAAAGTTAAAGCTTTGGACCCTTATCTGTTTGAGTAGAGAGTACAGAGGAGTACTATCAGCAGGTGGTCAAATAACATTGGGTTAATGTAGAAGACCAATATTTTTAGAAGGAAAGGATTTTTCCTTTAAGAAGAACCCAAAAAGGACACATTTCAAGTGAAGTCAAGAAGCTTTTATTGTCATTTCATCCATATTTACAGTAGCTGATTCAGTACATAGTGAAATAAAACAATGTTTCTCCATGATGTTCCATAAAACAACATAAAGCTACATAAAAACAACACAGAGCTAAGGATTTAAAGTAAGTTGTCCTAGTCACATAAAGTGCATGTGCAATAGTGCGAGACAAAAAATAGTGCAGATAGACAATACAAAATACTACAGGACAATTACACAGTCTAGGGCTGACAGTGTGCCTTCTTTATATTTAACAGTACATTATGTAAAACTAGTGGATTGTAAAAAAAAGAGGGTTCAAGTAAACATATATACACTTATGTAATAGCAGCAATTTGATGAGGTATTGAAATGTGCTGTGCAAAACAACAATTGCGTAAGTGATTTGATTTGTACAGTTCCTGTGCAGTAGTCTGATACCTTGCGTGAATAAACTGTTTCACAGTCTGGTCGTGAGGGCTCGAATGCTACGGTACCTTTTTCTAGATAGCAGGAGGGTGAAGAGTTTGCAGACGCATGTGGTGTAAATGTCCGTGATAGAGGGAAGAGAGACTCAAATCTTCCATCTTCTCAGCTGTCCTCCATGCAGCGGGTATTGATCTATGCTCTATCCTCTAGATAGAGCTCTATCCTCTAGTGTGTATCCACTATCCTCTATGCTGCTGATAGTGATCCGAGATGGTGAATTCCCAAACCAGACAGTGATGCAGCTGTTCTGTATTCTCTTGATGGTCGTTGATTGAAAACATGTTTAGGATGGGTGGGGGAGATGTGGTTTCCTCAGCCTTCGTAGAAAGTAGAGGCACTCCTGGGCTTTCTTATTGATGGAGCTGGTGTTGACTGATCAGGTGAAGTTCTCTGCCAGAGGAACACCAAGGAATTTGCTGCTCTTGTCAATCTCAGAGATCTGTCAGTGTTCAGTGGAGAGTGGTTGCTCTGTGCCCTCCTGAAGTCAATAACCATCTCTTTAGTTTTGTCAACGTTCAGAGACAAGTTGTTGGCAGGTTGTTCATTTTTAATTTTATTTGTACAGAAGTTGCTAGTTCTCTCCAGCAGATGTCTGAACCTTTTTCCATCTTTTTGTCTCTAGGCAGTTCACTTAAACATTATATTCTTTCCCTCACTCTTGACAGATAATACATGCCCATTTTATCTTCAGGTTGGCCTATTCATTGCTATTGCACATAACACATATTTTATGTAATCAGTAGACAGTTCAGGTATTTTTTGTTGTTCAAGGCTGCATGCAGTCTGTTTCCTCCTGCCAGAAGATATTCAAGGACTCATCACTGAATGAAATATTTGTCCTCAGTAAATGTATCTCAAAAAACATCTCTAATGTAATTTCACCCTAGGACAAAATGCCTTTAAATTAAGGTGGAACTGCAGATAACAGATGTGCATCACTTGCCAAGTCTATCATCTGAATTGGATATATTGTATTGAGGCTTTGTACAAGAGCTGTGGTTTAACTCAAGTAAGACCAGACAGTGTGGTCAGGCAAACTGATTTAATTAGACATAAGGTATTGTGATGAGATGTATCTGTCTTCTGAATACCAATACCATCTCATTTTCATTCATTAGTGCTACTCCAAGCAACACAAATCCATGAGTATATGAAACCTTTAGATTATTATCATCACAGCACAGATGTAGGCTACGGTCTAAGTTACTGAAGTATCTTAATTTGGAAATTGCAAAATATATGCGATCATTCTTTAGGTAGAACTTTACAATAAATTTCACAAATATGGTACATAATGAATTAATACTTTGAGTAATTTTTTTGAACATCAGGAAATGATTTCACATAAACATTAATAGCCATTGATAATCGTAATATATGTAGCATCCAGATATATATTAACATCTTGTACCCTTATTCAGTTAATTCATATTATATATCAGGTTATTAATTAATTAATTAATTATGTTTTTAGTGAGTTTTGAGTTTTTTGTGTTTTTTGTGAATATATATATATATATATATATATATATACGTGTGTGTGTATATATATATATATATATATATATATATATATATATATATATATATATATATATATATATATATTAATTCAATGCAATTATTTTAATTGATTAATATATTTTTACTGTTATGTTTGTTAAGAAATAAAATTAAATTAGAGGAAAAAATACAGACATAAACCTGTGATTTATTATACATAATGCTACATCAGAAGATTAAGTAAACATATAAATTCTAGTTTATATTTTTGATTTTACTAAGCTTGGCCTCTACAGCTTTCTAGCAGATAAAAAGGATTTTTTTCCCATTGCTATACTGCTGTGATGCAAGAAGATAGAATCAGAGCCCATGTACAGTACTGTACATCCTGTCCAGCTTTGTTTGTTTCCTTCTTTGTTGGGTTTCTTTAATAATACTAAAAATTCTGACTAGAAATACAGAATACAATATAGGACGAAAGCAAAATTATTTTACATTGCAACTGAGCCACATAAAACACAATTACAGAATATAGCAGAATAATGCAAATACTGTACATGCATAAAACAAAATTGTGCCCAAAGACCTCTTTGTGTCAAAAAGGTTCTTTGTCACTACAGAACCTTTTTGGAATTAAATGTTCTTTGGCGGTAAATAAAGAAACATAGGGCTCTAAATAAGACACCAATGAATCTTTATTTTCCAAGAGTCCAAGTTAACTGAAACGATTTTCCAGAAATTGTTCCAACATTAATAGAAAGAAAGAAAAAATAGTACGCAAAATGTATAGCCTGACAGGGACAATGGTAGAAAAAAATTAAATAAATAAATCGCCGTCAATCAATGTAAATGCGTCAGCACTCACTGTCTGGAAAGCCACACGCCTCCTGGGATATAAACGCGCACCAACTTCAGCGCGCTCACGCGTGTGGCATCAGAGCGCAATAACCAACAATCCGCTCTATCTCCAGAAACCTTATACGATCAGATAAAGCATAATAACTAGGTTTTCTGTGAACGACTCGTCTGGTATGAAGTAATTCCACAACCTTGTAAAAGTAAGAAACCGCGTTCGGACAGTATGGATCTAAACGGAACACTAACAGAGCTCGAGTCCCTAAAATTGCTCTTGTTGACGGAGCAACTTGTGGCGCGCGCGAACAATTCCGTGCTGCTTCGCCATAACGAGACAGCAGGAGGACAGCAGGAGGACCTGGATGTGAACACAGATATTTACTCTAAATTGCTTGTCACCGTGATTTACGTGTTTCTGTTCGCTATCGGCTGTCTCGGGAACTCCATAACGCTGTACACCCTGTTAACAAAGAAGTCTCTTCAGAACCTTCAGAGCACCGTGCACTACCACTTGGCGAGCTTGGCCGTGTCTGATCTGCTCATCCTGCTGTTCAGCATGCCTGTGGAGCTCTATAACTTCATCTGGGTGCATCATCCATGGGCTTTTGGCGCAGCCGCGTGCAAGGGCTACTACTTTCTGCGCGACGGGTGCTCGTATGCAACGGCTTTCAACGTGGCGAGCCTGAGTGCAGAACGCTACATGGCCATCTGCCACCCATTTAAAGCGAAAAGTGTGATGTCTCGCAGCCGCACCAAGAAGCTGATAAGTGCCATGTGGGCCGCTTCCTTTCTGCTCGCCACACCGATGCTCTTCACCATGGGCCAGAGGAGCGTGGACACTGAACCCATATGCACAACCATCGTGCCCTCGGTCACGGCCAAAACAGTTCTTCAGGTGAGTTAGGCTGGTTTATGCTTCCTTTATTGATTCCACCATTAATGCAACCATCAATCCATCCATTGACATCTTTATGTCTATTGCCTCTTATTTATTTATTTTTTTTATCTCTTTTGTATATCATTGGAATTTTGGATGTAATAAGTTTTTGGTTGTTCACTTGTGGGTAATAGCTGTGTAAGTGTGATGTCATGCATATTGGGCCATCAGCAAATTGGAAAAGGATAACTTATCTGCAAATATTTTCCAGCTCTGAAAAGTTTTTATATTTAAAGCTACATGAATATTCTTAAGTATGCTGTTGTTCAGTTTTGTAATAATGCTCCCTGGAAGACTGTTTAGGCAACTTGCAGGGTTTTTCTTTGTCACGCTTGATTTTTTTCTACCAAAATATTTATGTAAAAAAAAAATCTTTTCTAAGAAGAGACCTACTTCCTACAATTCTGGATCATCAGTGCAGCTTCTTTCATAACTAATACATTTTTGTTATTTACTCATTTTCTTGTCCAGTTCTAATAGTTAAATCATCACTTCATGACTGTTACCTCACATGTGCAGCCTATAAATCGCCCATTTTTGAGTGAAGGAACTGGATTTGAGACACTGTGGTTAGTGATCTAGTCTGATTTTTGATAACTGAGTTATTGTGATTGCAAAAATGAGTGTATTTTTAATATTGGAATCATTACCAGTGGATGTTTGTGATATCAGATGAGGCTACAATCTGTTATCTATTACTATCTCTGCACTGAAACTTGAGGTAGAGGAATACATTATAATACGAGATCGCAATCATGGAATAATAAGAATATTTTGTCAAAATTTAGCACACATTATATACATATATATATATATATATATATATATATATATATATATATATATATATATATATATATATATCAGTTCAAATGGAGAGAGAGTGATTTTGCTTTGCTGTGGCTGATTTACTGTAGCTTTGCTCCTGCATCATTTCATACAATTTTTCTATATTTTTTTGTATGGACCCATGGGGATGATTTTATGCTCAGTTTCAAAAAATAATTCTGACATTTGTTAATAGCAAATAATCTGACTTGGATGCCATAACTGAAAGTTTAAACCTATGTGTTTTATTTAATCTTTGAATGGTTGAGGAGGAATATAGGAGGGCACATTTGACCTATCGTTTAAGTTGTCATGTAGCAGAGGCAAGTAACAAATCTTGTGGCTTGGAGTGGCATGAACCGCATATACAGCTGCAGAGCCTGTTAGGAGGATAACATAAGACCATAAGACACAATGCTGCAGAGAAAAGACCAGGAGCTGCACTCTCTGAACTGGGATTAGCTCCATGTCTGAGTTAGAGGTTCAGACAATTCCCTTAAAGTGGTCCTTAGTCTCCCACATTTAAACATCCACTGTATAGTCCAAATAAAGCTGTCAACCTTAAATGTTCACACTCTGACAAAAAAACACATTTTACAAATTATTAAAAAGCTCACAGAAGCTTTTATTCTACAGGGATTGCTACTATTTTCATTTCAAAATGAAGAGCAAAAAAACATAATGTGAGCTAGTTTCTAGAGAAACAGAAGCAATTAAAATATTATGTTATTGTGGGTTGATTTTCTGACATTATGTAAATATAATTAGTTTTTTTTCCATACAATATAAATCATAACCGATGCTTTTATCACTAAACAAGCTTTCAGGTTCATCTAATGTAACAAGGCGGCAGATGTTTCTAAACAGCATGTGTAATCATGAGACAAAAAGTAGTTGCTGTGGAGTAGAAACCTAATTTATTGCATTTTTTCCTTCAGAAATTTCCTCCCCAAGACCCTAACCTAAACATTTAGCTCCAGTTCTTTGTTCTTGGTTTAATCTAGGCTTATTGTAAGTTCTTTTTGTCGATGTATTTCCTTTTGAAATAGAAAGTCATAATGATGGCATGATGGCACGTCCAAGTTCCTGATTGATAAACAGCCAATAGCTTTTGAGTTATGCAGAATCTATTCAATTCAATTCAGTTTTATTTGTATAGCCTTTAGACATTGTCACAAAACAATTATACAGGAATATATAATTTATGGATAATATTTAAAATGTATAAATATATCCCTAATGAGTAAACCAGAAGCAATGGTGGCAAGGAAAAACTCCCTGAGATGAAATCAGGAAGAAACCTTGAGAGGAACCAGACTCAAAAAGGATCACATTCTCATCTGGGTGATTCTGGAGAGTATGGTTATAAATCATTTACCTTTTATAGTTGTGCACTATATGGTCAAAAACTGCATTTTTGTAAACAGTTTCTTATGGGCTTGTAAACAACATTAGGATCTAAACGGTTTTGGCAGTAGCTTAGCAAGGTAACTAATATGGAGAACAGCCCAGAGTCCAAAGAGGAAAAAAAAAAGCCTGCCAACTGTAATGATGATGAATTCCTAGATGATGAGATGCTGTGTGTATTTGTACACACAAAGTTATGGCCTACAAATCTGGGGTCATTTTAAATGTTCTTATACTTGCTCATGTGCTACTGATGTTTATTCTGGAGTAAAAGCACAGGATATTTTTTTTGCTCACGGTAAAAGTATCTGGCCCTGATGACTGCTTATTGATTTTAGTCATGCCATTTCTTTCTGAACAGAATGAGATGGGTTAGAGTAAAGGGACATGTTTACTGTTTATTGATGAAATGTTTCTAAAAAGAGAAGGAAGAGAAGACCTCCTTCATAATACATTTAAATATTTTCCAGGTTAGTTGTACTAAAGTGTGTCCCATACATGGGGGCTATGTATGCCACCACTGCATCATAGAAATCCATAGACTACCATTACAACTCTTTTGGAATCTCTTTTTGAATCTTGCATTTCAACCTTGCTATAGCTTTCAGATCTCTCCATGGGACATCCAATTAAATATTTAGGTCTTTATTAAGAAATGTCAACATGTCATGTACTGATCTTATTTTTATTTGTAAATGTAGATAAAAGTGATGAAATTGCATGTAAACAACAACAAAATCTTTTTACTTATTAAACAAAAGAAATCCACAAAATTAGCATTTTAACTGAGGAAAATGTTAGGACACCTTATGCCATAATAGCTAGTATTTCCCCTTCTTATAGCCATCTACCAGTTTCTGACATCAGCTGGAAGAAAGTTTTCTCCACCCCTCCATGCAGAATTCCTCCAGCTGTGTGATGTTTGAGGGGTTTCTTGCATGCACAGTCTGTTTCAAATCACTCCACAGGATCTCAATAGGATTTAGATCTAGGCTTTGACTAGGCCATGCCAGAATTCTCCATTTTTTACTTTTCAGCCATGGTGAATTTACTGGTATGTTTTTGCCTCAGTTTTTTGGACAGATTGGTCCTAAATGTTCCTCAAGCACCTTCTGATAAAATGTAGAATTCATAGTGGATTCGATGATGATGAGCTGAGAGGTCCTGCTGCAGCAAAGCATCCCCAAACCATAACACTTCCACCTCCATGTTTCACAGTTGGTGGTTCTTTTGCTGAAATACTGTATTTGGTTTATGCCAAATGTGTAATTAAAAAAAATCCTTTATTTGGAATTATTTGTTTAGTTATATTACTTGAATCTTCCAATATTGTTCAAATAAAGATAAAATGGGCATATGTTTAACTCACTCACTCACTCATTTTCTACCGCTTATCCGAACTACCTCGGGTCACGGGGAGCCTGTGCTCAGGCGTCATCGGGCATCAAGGCAGGATACACCCTGGACGGAGTGCCAACCCATTGCAGGACACACACACTCACAATCACTCACACAATCACACACTAAGGACAATTTTCCAGAGATGCCAATGTCTTTGGACCAGGGGAGGAAACCGGAGTACCCGGAGGAAACCCCCGAGGCACGGGGAGAACATGCAAACTCCACACACACAAGGCAGAGGCGGGAATCGAACCCCCAACCCTGGAGGTGTGAGGCGAACGTGCTAACAACTAAGCCACCGTGCCCCCCGTCATATGTTTAACTATTAATTAAAAAAAAAAACACAGGCTTTCATGGGGTGGCCTAATTTTTTCACATGACTGTGTGACTGATGTCAGTGGAAAGTTCTATGGCAGCATTACTAGCCAAAATATTAATGTAAACATCAAAGTAATGAGCCTAATATTTGAAATCTTCACCATGAATGTAAAGAATATTTCTGCTCACGAGGTCATGAAATTTATTTTACAGTTTAAATAGGTCTATGGCTGCAAAATATTTTTTGAAGAACTCTGGCTCTATAAAGGCTTCAGACACATCAGTGGAGTGTGTTGAATAATGACTCCACCTTCTAGGTCTTGAAAATGCATGGATGATTTCAGTAGTTGTAGCTGAAGATGAGTGTGGCTAGGATCATAATTTGTGATATTCCCTGTAGCTCCCATGTCAATGAGCCTTGAACTGGCAGACTTGGTGTATTAACGATGCAATACAACATTATTAAGAAAAGATTTAGCATGAGAAGACAATAATTTGCTCACCCCATTAGCATACAGATGGACCATCATGTGATCCCCAGCATGATAACCTATTGAACTTAAGCCTGGTGGAGACTATGGGGACCATGATTATAGATTCAGCTAATCCAGGTGCTGATCTATCATCTCTTTAAGCCTTGCAGCTGTGGTATGTGATCTGTGTATGATCAGCCTTTTTTTAGTCGTTAGCTACTGTATCAATGATTGAAGATGTCTATATGGCATCCATTTTGCTGTAAGAGAGGAGACGGGGCTTCAGAGTCATCTTTACTTACTCTAATTACACGACACAAAAACCACGGTCCGTTAAAGAGAATAACATTAATTATCTGTTACATATATGTTACAAAGGGTGGGATATACTAGGCAGCATGTGAACAGCCAATTTTCAGCACAAAAGTGTCAGAACTGAGAAAAGCATAAGGACCTGAGTGACCTTTACAAGCACCAAATATTGGTGCCTGGTCATGGGCTACTAAGACACATTGATGTGCATGGGAACTAGCCTGTCTGGTCCTTGCAGAGTGCCCATGCTGACCCCAGTCTACTGCTGAAAACATCTGTAGACGATGTGAGTATAGGAACTGAGCAACAGGTCTGATGATTCATGTTTTCTTGAATGAATCATGTGAATGGCAAAGTGCATGTGCGTCACTTTCCATGCATCTCCACAAAAAATATTCATAAATGATTTGAGGACCATGAAAAAGTTTTCAAGTTGACTAAGCCTTCAGATTCCCCAGATCTCATTTCAATTGTGCATCTGTGCTTTTTGCTGGACAAGCAAGTCCAAACCAAGGAGGCCCCACACAACAACATACAGAGATTTAAAAATAAAACTTTCACAAGAACAATCTCTAAGCTCTCAAGTCACCTTTAAGAGAAGTCCTCATTGACCCAGAGTAAACAATGGTGTTAAACCCAAAGTACTGGTATTGGTTGTGTGTCGTGGAACACTGTGTAACATATCTGTCCTAAATGTCCCATAGGTGAATATTTGGGTTGAGATATGGTGGTTGTGAAGGCAATACCATATGATTTACATCATTTTTAAATTATTCGGTGACCCTGTGGATGGGTAAATTGCCATCTGGTGAGAGACCACTACCATCACTCCTCAGCATAGAAATCCATCTTCAATGAGTCAGAATAATTTTGTGTTGATTTTCATCAACTACTCTCATCTTAAATGACATTAGGACTCAAACCATGCTGGTAAAATCCTGTAGTATAACAGTCACTTTTTTTGTTAATTTGTTACCCGTGTATATATTTTAATTTTATAAAGACACACACTTACATGATATGCATTTTACACTGAATAGTAAAACAATAACTGTAGGTATGTCTATAACAAACAATTAATCTATTTCTGACCATTTAATTGGAGATTATTTGTTTTCTTAAATAAAAAGAGTATGAGCAAGAAAATCATGTTAACAAAGAGATCACTCAAAGAGCAATTGTTCTATAAATAATTTATTTAATTAATATTAATTTATATTAATTTTTAATTTAATTAATTTAATTAAAAAATAAAAAATTTAAACAATAACATTACTTACTAATAATTGTATCTGTAAATACTGTACATCTTCCTTATTGGTATTCTGTTGCATAACTGTTCATTGAATTCAGAGTATCATTGCTGCTGCAGCTGCCACTACTGCTGTGACATTCAGTCATGACATTCAGAATGATTTTGATAACTTTGTTGAGGCTCACTATGATGATTATGTGTGAATTTATATGTATATATGTAATGTTTTATAATTTTACAAAATTTGTAGAAAGATTACACATGGGAACCTGCTTATACCAGCATGTTGGAACTAAAATGTGTAGCCATACTGGACCTATTATATAATTCATTCATTCATTCATTCATTCATTCATTTTCTACCGCTTATCCGAACTACCTCGGGTCACGGGGAGCCTGTGCCTATATCAGGCGTCATTGGGCATCAAGGCAGGATACACCCTGGACGGAGTGCCAACCCATCGCAGGGCACACACACACTCTCATTCACTCACGTACTCACACACTAGGGACAATTTTCCAGAGATGCCAATCAACCTACCATGCATGTCTTTGGACCGGGGGAGGAAACCGGAGTACCCGGAGGAAACCCCCGAGGCACGGGGAGAACATACAAACTCCACACACACAAGGTGGAGGCGGGAATCGAACCCCGACCCTGGAGGTGTGAGGCGAACGTGCTAACCACTAAGCCACCGTGCCCCCTCTATTATATAATATCTTATATAATTTATAATATTATATAATATATTTTATGAATTTCTGACTTTTTCATCAGTTGTAAATGTTCTGAGGAGTCCTGGGGTGCAGTCGTTATTCCAATTCATTTGAACTTCACTGCTATTTGAGGTCAGGGCTTTGTGGAGGACACAATACTTTTTTCACTCCACCACTGAAAAACGTGTTAATTTTCTTTGCCTTAAGCACAAGGGCATTGTTATGCTCGAATATGTTGGGCTCCTAAGGTAGAGTAGAGTGAAAGGAAAGTGCTATAGTATACAAAAGTTACTGATTTAGTAGAATCAAGTTAAAACAATGCTCAGAATCAATCGGTTTGCCTTCATCTTTCTAAATTATTAGATGAGAGTAAAGTTCATTTGGAACCGCCAAGTCCACATATAACACAAAATGAAACCTGAAAATATGCTACATGTTTTTATTTATTATTCGGAAAAAAATAATCATACAAATACATTTAATGTTACCTCTGCATTGTTTTATCTTCATCAAATGGTGAATATCTACATGACTGTACTGAGATTGTTGACTAGAGGACAGTTAGCAATGGATGGAGCAATTATTGAGGCTGTCGAAATGACTCTTTGTATTCTTAGCTGCCATGGTGACTGTGCTTGAAATATCATTGGAGCAAATGTCACAAGAACGGCATACTGTATATATGAAAGAGTGAATAAGCAAATAATCAAATTATAAACTGCTTGAATGAGTGTAATAATATATGAATGTGATATACATTGTGCCTTCAAACTGTATAGTTTACATTTCTGTAAATGCTACTCTTCTGTCTTTGAATAGAGAGCTGAAACAAGGGCATCTACACATTTGAAGCACATTTGATTTGAAGCTGTTTGAGTTGAATCAGAGTCTCTGAGACATTGTTTCATCTATAAATCATATACAACCCTCAATAGGTATAAAAGTAAAGGAGTAAGCATCTAGCCCTAAGGAATGCAAATACCTTTTGTAGCCTTCCATCATATGTATCATTAAACTTTTTGAAAATTCCTGTCTTTGTCCTCTTGAATATTTAGCTATAATCCCGCCACATATACTCACTTTCCACCTGTACACCTGCTCATTTATGCAATCATCCAGTCAAACAGTCGTGTGGCAACCAGCACAATGCATAAAATCATGCAGGTACAGGTTAAGGGCTACTGTTAATGATCACATCAAACATCAGAATAGGGACAATAGATTGCTGTGACTATAATCGTATCATTTTTGTTGTATTCCAGTTTCATTTGAAGTATTTTAGAAGCTGAGATTGCCTGAGATTCTCACACACTCACACATTCTCTAATGTTTACATGGTGTAAAAAACCAAAAGAACAATTCTGTTGAACTCTTACTGCTCCTCTTCTGGATGGTTCACTTGAGTTCATAATTAGTCTCATCGGTCTTGTCATTGGACATTTTGGGGAAGCTTTCTATCTAATGTGACTGAGTAACCTAATTATCCAGATCAAGAAACTTGTATCTTTTATTACATTTCGTTTTCTGCCCTATCAGGTGAATGCATTCCTGTCATTTGTGGTTCCCATGGGTCTGATCTCAGTGCTGAATGGAATCATTGCCAGTCAACTTCTGCGCATGTTTCGTGAGGCAGCTCAGGACAATCGTGTCTGCCTTGTCGGTGGTAATGCCACTATGCTCAGCATTGCTGTGGAGCCCAACCGCACTCAGTCCCTGCGCCATGGTGTCATGGTGTTGCGTAAGTAACAATAAAATGTCTACAGAATGTACATGATGCTGACCATGGAAAAAGCTACAGTCACTGAAAAAAATTCAAATGCACCACATCTTTTGTTGGACAAGTGCAAGTTGTCTTTAGAAGAGGCAGGATATAAATGCATTAAAATGATGTCTTATTTGTCTTTTTAAAACTGGAAACAAAAAACAGGGAACATAGGAAACTAAGGCTCAGTAACTTACAACACAAAGAACAGGATTTCAGAATGAGACAAAGCAACATAATGGTACATAAAGACAAAATAATCAGGGGATGAGCAGGTGTACACTTTAGATAATAACAGTCGAATTAATAGACTCATTATGGGGATTAAAAAAAAACACATGGGATGAGCTCAAAACAAATTAAAAAGCCTGTTTCAAAGAGTGACGAACGTTGATTTTCCAGAAAATCAAGTGCAATAACAAATCTTTGAAGGTTGGAGGTTTGGTTTCAGGGTGTCGCAGGGTGGGGTGGGGCCTGGACTTTTTCAATTTTTCAGTCAGGCAAATCTTATTCAGTTTTGTTTGTATAGTGCCTTTATCAATAGACATTTTCAGAAAAGGAGCTGTACAAATATTTACATATAGATTTATATTCAGATCCAGATTCAGAAATCTTGAGGTGAGCCAGATTCAAAAAGTTTTTTTTTTTTCTTTCGGGTGTCACTATATAGAGTTTAGAATCATTATTATTCCACATTTACACACTATCAAGATAGATATCACTATGTATGTGTGTTGAAAGGATGTTCAGTCTGGGTATCAGAGTCTTTGTAATTACAGCAGTAGTTCTGAGGTACAAGTGTGCAAGAAAGTATCAAACAAAGGTTAGCTACTGAAGAAAGGGTGAAACTTATGGCACAAAATCATTTGGGCAAGTGCAATCTTTAATTTATTCACGTGAGGCCATCTACAGCAGCACAGGGGGAGTCTTCATGCAGAGGTGTGAAAATAATTCAGCTGCGTGTGAAGGTAAGAGGAGCCACAGCAGTAGAAGTGTATTATGATCAGGCATACATTACATTAGGCAACTGGAGAACAAGTAACGCTAGAGGAAAGAAGGAAGAGAGAGAATTTATCAGAATCATTAGATTATGTTAACCTACTGTGGTTTAAAAGGGTTATGCATTGTAAGCGTAACTATAAGGAATATCCAGAAGGCATTAGTGGGCACAATGGGACGTAAATCATCCTGCTTCTCTACCATCAACAAACCTGTGTGATACCATTGGGAGATGATGGGTGGTATTGGTGGGTAGACACTTAAAATGTGTCTGAAACTCGAACTCTAATTGAAGGGTTGTTGCATAGCTGGAGGCTTTGTAGGAAAATATTTTGCCACTTGCAATAGTCTTAAGGCACCAATAAAGATCCTGCAAGATCGAAGCTGATATTTCAGATCATAAAAGACCAGGAATGTGGGGTTCAGTTCAGTTGTTGGCAAAATTGCCGTCATCTATCACAGTGGGTTTAAAGGCAAACCTGAGCCACCCGAGCACCCTGCCTTTTACCGTCTGTATGGAATATTGCTTTTCTAATATTTCATCCAAAAAAAAAAGAGCCCAGACAGGCAATCAGCATTCAAACCATGCTTCATCTACAATGGATATTAAATAAATAATTTGGTTGAGCATAAACTAAATTGAATGACATTTTAAGCATGCAACAAAACATTTTCGGAGAGCGAGAGAGAGAGAGAGAGAGAGAGAGAGAGAGAGAGAATGAGAGAGAAGAATCACAGATGAAATTAAAGGATTGTTACAAAGATGTTGCACATGGTTATTTTTAGTTTCCATATTGAACATTCAAATATTTTCTTCTGTGATGACTTAAGATGTGTTATATTATAAAATGTTATATAAATCAAAACACTGCACTGCACAGAAGCAAGATGACTGACCAATCGGCAGACTAAGAACCAGAGTACAGACCAAAAGATCAAATCTAAACATAAGTTTAAAACGGTCACTTTTTTCACCTAAAATATTTACACCTTAAAGGTAAAAATAAGAGTAAAAAACAGAAAAGCAATGGGGGGAGGGGGATCACGAGTAAACAAAGGACAGACATAGACAAATTATAAGTAAGCAAAAAAACACATTAAGTTGACACATTAAATTATTAAATCATGACATCTTCCATCACATAACTTCATAAAAACAAAAGAAATAAAGAAGGAAATTCCACAATAGTCTTGTCTGTTTTCATCTTCAACTTGCAAAGCTTTACATATCAACAGTTCAACGTTTTGTGAGTTCACTTACAGAGATGCAGTAGGTATCCACTTCTCTAATGTATGATCCATTGTGCTGTGTCAACAGCCTGAAATCTTCATTAGAAGAACAGTGTGCTACTGTCAGGCTGTGCTGTTCCTCCACAAGCTTTTAGGAGATTTAGAAGACTTAACTGCATAGGGTTAACTTCAATTACTATTAAGAAATTCAAGACCCGTGGCATGTAGCTAAGTTTGACAAAATTATTTATCCCTTAATTTTGAGGTTTTTTTTTTGCTAATATTGTACTTTGCCAGCTCTACTCTGAGAGCATAAATAGATTTTAATAAAATGATGTGCATATTTTTCTAGGCTGCTTTCTAACATTCTCTAAATGTCAGTCTGCCTAAAGATGTCTTAAGGCTTGCTAGCCAAGTGTATTTTCCATACATAAGTCCCCTAATCCTTTCTTCCATGCTACCAAATATCTAACTCTCATAGATCATACTAATACTGCTCAGCCGGGCAGGGTGGAGGAAACACATACTTCATCTGAGACACATGTAGCCATCCGGCACATCTTTATAAACTGCTATTCATTCTACATCACAGTCACAGGGCAGCACAACACACTCAGAACAAGAGCTTTAGTCCTGTATTTGACCCAGATGCCTACAGTTGGCTACAAGTTACCTTTGTCTCCGGTGATAAGCCAAATAATTGTGATAATTGAGGTGGAAAAAAAGGTGATAATTGATTGTATATATGTGAATGTAGGTGGGGCGCCTTTCCATGAAACTGGATTGAAATCAATAAAAGCAGTGAAAAGGTTATTGTAATTTTTAAATGTTATTAGTTTACATTTGGTTAAAATTTATATATATATAATATAATACAGTTTCAGGAATCAGGAAATACAGTATCAGGAAATTCAGATTGAGGTGAGAAGCATGAGGGCAGTGGTTAAAGGGACCCCTACCCTCTGCTCCTTTTGCAACAGGGTAGAGGTGCCAAAAACACTTCTGAGTCCATAGATCACATACTGTAGACACACAGATTTGCGATCTAGCAGATGCACTGATCTCCAGCAATATAAATCTGAAAGCCAGTGACTGGTAATTACTGGCAATCCATGGAGAGGACTTGTCCTTTTGCAGGGTTCTGGAGATGTTTCTATCCATCTATTCAATGTTTCCCTAAATTAAATTCAGCCTGCATAAAAGCCCTGTAAAAGCCCCCACAGGCCAGGTAAGCCAAAGTTTACTCCCAGAGCTGAACTGGTTCCAGGCACTTACTGTACATACTATAAAGAGATCTCTATATCTGTGGCAATAGATATAGTGAAGCTTGGTATACACATGTATAAAGGTATAAAGGTCTTAAATCCCACAAGTGCTGGGCACTCAGTTCATTTAGTACTATAAGGGACTAATCAACCCAACTTTTTTTACACTTAGCCTGTTTTCTTTAGTGTTTCAAATTCGAGTGCAGTTATTGGAGAACACAGCCCAACTCAGTGTGCACAAGTGAACAGAACAAGTGCAGACCAGAGTACAAGTTGAGTTCACATTAACAGGAATCATGGCAGAGTTTCAGTGCAACCAAACTCACACAACCTTGTGGTGCGCTTCCCAATCCACATGATGGCTTTCACATTACTCATTTTTCATGCAAACAATGATTCAGATTAAACAACAAAGAAAGTTGAAAGAGTGATGGAGAGAGAGAGAGAGAGATAGATAGAGAGAGAGAAAGAGAGAGAGAGAAAGAGAGAGAGAGAGAGAGCAGGCGGTCTTAAGTCCCTTTTACATGCAAAGAACCACAATTCCAATCCATTTAGCTTGAATATCCTTGTTCTATTTTCCCTGAGAGCTAATTTAAGTGCTTTATGAATTATTCATGTTATTTTTGAACTTACAGATTTTATGTGATTCAGAAGAGCACAAATGGACAAGACCAATTTTAAAGGTTGTAACACTCAACAAAACTGTAATCATTCCTTTAATATTGACACTAAGCACACAACATAAAAGACACTGAGCTCATCAGTTTGATATTAGTGATATTGTAGACACAGTGAATACTGAACTAAAGCATAACAAGAACATCTTTATTTTGCATAATTTTCTGATAATGTACTAATATGTTAATACATAGTTGGTTTATAGGGTGTTTCAGAAAAGAGTCTGGAGGAGTTAATTAACTTTCGCCACTCTTATCTCGATGACTTATTAACCATTTCAGTTAATTAACTTTCACCACTCTTATCTCGATGACTTATGATGCATTTCCATTCATTTGCTTACTTTACCCTTTCAGTTTGGTCTGTCCAAATCATGTCTTTATATTAGATGGAATATTATTTCTAAGACCAAATAACAAAATAGCAACGATTGGATAGAAATATAGCTTTGTGGTTAACACAAATGATGGTTAACCGAGTGCGTCAACGGTGTTGCGTAGCTACCGAGATACAGCAGTATAACACACGGAGCAGTTCAGTCGATCCATTTAGATTTCTTTCATGATAGATAATGACTACATTTGAAACTGAGCAGATTCAGCAAAGTATCTAGGATAAAATTATACACATATTTTTTCACACTTGAAATAGTTAACCCTTGGTTATTCTAATACCTTGCTAAGGAATCCTGGGTTATTGTGTTTCACATTCACATTCACACACTGCTCATGCTTCAGATGTGGTTAACAATCCTGTGTTAAAATCTGTTGTTTCACACAATCATGAGTTTCTGAAAAAATATCCCAAGCTTCCTGTCGAGCCTTATTAAATTCCTCATTTAAAAAATACCAAGAGCGTGGTCTAGAGAAAAACATGCAAAATAAGGCAGTGATTGGTAAAGAAAGGTATTAATTGTGTGCAATTATTGTGCGTTACTCATTTTTCTGACGAGTTCTAATAATTCTAGATGGCAGTGTATGTGGGCATTTTGAAGAAGTTGCAAAATGATGATAGGTAAAAGAGATAAATGTAGACACATTTGTTGGTTTAACTAGACACTTAGCAAGCAGAGAAAGTAGATGAGTCAGACTCTGTATTGTCTCCAAACACTACATCTTTAGAAAGGCACACAATAGTGAATGGAGTGAACATTGGTGCAACTCTTTACATGTATGTGTTATAGTTATGTAATGTAGTACCTGTTTAAAAAATACACAAAAAAAAAAGAATTAAATTTTACAGTGAGTGTTTGACCTGATCTGGATGAGAAAACACAGATGAGCATGAAGTGTATTTTGTAAAGCTACTTCAATGTGATTAGTAGGACAGATCTTCTTACTAGGACAGATATCATGGTCTTTCTGGTTGATGTGTTTTGTTTGTGTTGGGTTTTTTTTTTTGGTATGTATTATATTCTGGGCTATTTGTCTTATAAAAATGTCTAGAGACCGTGTGTACACTTTAGATTATGATACTGTAGATAGATGAGATTATGATCAGTTCCAGCATAGGCTTGGATTTATTTTGACATTTGTGCTGTGCCTTTTTTATTTATTATTCTCTAAGTTATTAGGTTGAGTGAGCTAGTACTGATGGATGAAGTAGAGATGTTTTAAGAGATAAAGAAAGTGCAATAAGCTTGATGTAAGATGAACTTTAGAGTTTAGCAGTAGTTGTATGTGCTATAAATCTCTGATACATGAATGCATTTCTTATGGCTCAGATATTCTTTAAAGTACAAGGTCAGATAGTCAAAAGTCAGATAAGATATGCTGCAGTGAAAATCGTCCTTAATTCAATCTCATATTGCTTTTTCAAAATTAATCTCTGTTTAGAATAAAATTAATTCAATATAATTTCATTCAAATGTATTTGTATAACACTTATAAACATAGGTCATTGTCTTAAATCAGTTTTACAGAATATAGCAAAAAGGGTTTCATATTATAGAAAGAATAATATAATATAAAAGTTTAAGATTAATATTTAAATATGATTGTATTTATCCCCAATAAACAAGCCTGAGGTGACTGAGGCAACTGTGGCAAGGAAAAACTCCCTTAAATGGAAAATGAAGAAACCTTGAGAGGAACCAGACACAAAAGGGGAACCTCATCCTCATTTGGATGACACTGGAGGGTGTGATTAAAAATTCTTATAAACAGCTAATAAACTTTTATTATGAATAATGTCCTTTTTACAATCATATACACTCCGACTATTGTGTACTGATTAGGAGGTTGTTGTCCTCAGAGACTATGTGTAGTTGGCATCTCCATCCTCATGAAGCAGAATCCAACTGGAGCTAGTACAGTCTCTGGATGCGTCAGAATGGGTTGAAAAAGAAACACATGGAGAGGAATTAACGTAGCTGCTGTTCATAATATTAAGATAGCCGACTTTGAAGGCTATCTATCTATGTACAGATTAGCTGATGAATGTGTATAGTATAAATATGAACAATATTTAAGTCCTGCATGAAAAATAGTAGGAAAAAACCTCCTGTGTAAAAGATTACGTTCTGAAATATCTGATATAAATTGTAAATTGTAAATACAGTATGTGTGCTTGTCACAGTAGCCATAGCTATTGATCTGATCTATTGATGTGACATGTTATGCATCTAAATTAAGCAATCAAGGCAGGAGAAGGTATCAGACTTGCTTCGGCTCTCAAGGTCGAATAACACACAAGGATTAATAGCATTTTTCTACAGTGTTGACTTCTCATCAAAAGTAGTATCATTTACAGAATTTTGTTGCTAATGCCCTGATTCCACAAATCATCACAACTCAGTATTGTTTTCATAATGTACGTGAGGAACATCCTGTCTTATCATCCAATTATAATCCGCATTCACATTTTGTGTCACATACACAACAAAAACAGCGAGTAAAAAAGTGAGTCGGTCCAAAATAACTGCCATTCCTATAGTAGTAAAAGAGTCGTATGCATGAAGATAAACATTACACACTGGCGTTGAGATTTGCATTTACATTTCGATTATTTATCAGATGTTGCACGGTCACTGGTAGTCTTCGTTTTTGGAGTATTTAAAATAACATACTGGACGTCATTACTATGGCCTGCATTAGCCCACCGAAGCAAAAAGTAATCGCTTAGCATACATCATTGGCTGTAAAAAAAAAAATAATAACATGACGAATGTGCCATTGAGCTAGCTAGATGGGTGCAGTGCTATAAAATTAATTTACCATCCCTGATGATAATTATTTGGCTGGCAATAAGAATATCCATAACGAGTGTTTCGTACAAGAGGAGTTCTATACTAAATAATAAATAACATTGTTTATTTGTTCGTTTTTCTTTATAGGAGCTGTAGTTATTGCTTTTGTGGTCTGCTGGCTGCCCTATCATGCTCGTCGACTGATGTACTGTTATGTCACTGATTGGACTGAGTGAGTATTTTAAATCTCTGCACTAAACATTAGGTTTAAACTCTACATCACAAACATCTTGAAGGACTGCCGAGTTATATCCCGCTGAGGGAATCAGCAGGAAAAACCATAACTACTGTATGTAATCAACTGTACAGAGCAGATATGAGCATGTTTATTTTTAAAGCCCGGCCTGGGTGTTGTTTTGTAACAGTCTAAGTAGCGAGGAACGGAACCTTTATGACGGGGTGAAGCCAGAATGTGCCTTGAGGCATCTTCAAAGCAAATGGAATCAGCAAGGCCTGACCAAAAAAAAAGTCTTTTTTAAAGCAAGGAGGTTATTTACTTTCATCGTCACACATAGATACAGTGTTTTGCTCTCAACATCAAACATGTACTAAGCCATATTCAACACTGAGTTTATTACAGGCCCTACACATACAGGAAGCTCATCTATCACTCCAGAAGATGACAGCCTCAGAACTGTGAATCATCTCCTTTCTGGTATTTCTGTAACAGGAAATGTGGGCACGGAATGAACTGAATGGTAGCTAACAGATGTTTGGCAGTTTTCCTAACAGCATTTAGAAGCTGGACTATAACTCCTGAATTCTCTTTAGGGTTTCTTCCCATCCGTTACTGGAGTGTTCCTCTGACAACAGATTGGGCATGTGAGCACTCTATACATCACATCACCTACCGCCAACTGCATACTAATGTGGATCATTTAGTGGATTTATGGAAGGTTACCGGTTTTGATCAATGCCTGCACCTACGTGGATTTATTTTGACATTTGCAGTGAGCGGTTTTTATTATCCTTAGATTTATTAGGCTGAGTGAGCTATTTCTGACGACGGATGTTTTAAGAGATATAGAAAGTGCAATGAGCTTTGTTTAAGATGAGATATAAATATCTTATGCTGTAAATACATTTAATATGGTGCAGAAATACTATAAAGTACAAGGTTTTAATGCTAAATATAGAAGGTCAGATAAGATATTCTGGAGAACCATTGTTCTTTAATCTCATTGGGCTTGTTTTAAATTGGAGCCTGACTGTTTCGTTCATCAAACTGAAAGCAGCAGAGACATATTGGAAGATCATTTGGCAGAACTCTGCTGTGATAGAGACAGAGAGAAGAGACAGATTAGTGTCTGAATGCTAAATCAGCCAATTGGAAAAAAGAAACAGCGATATATGTTTGCCTGTTTGTGGAGGCATGCACAGCTATTGATAAATGGTTCTTGTTCATTTTCTGAAGATTGTTCCTTGTCAAATGTTGAGGCAAGGTACTGGGTGGGCCACTGAAATAAACATCAGCTGACTTTCACAGGCATCTTTCCTCTTCCAATTAATCTGCAGTTATATCAGAATGCAAACAAGCAATTGTTTTTCTTTGTAACATGCCAAATGAGTCAAGGTATTTGCACTTAAAACAAGCTAATGGAATAAAATTGAAAATCCAATTCAATTAAAGCCTGCCTGCAGACTGAGTGGATAGTTAAGCAAAATATATTTTTAAAAAATTGCCTATTGTATAAATGCAAATGATGAGAGTCCAACTGACTCACCATCCATTGTCCATTATCTTCCATTGTCTTGGACATTTTGGTAGAATTTAGACTTAGAACCAGGCAAGCCAAATGATTGTGATCATTGTTTTATCCTGTCTACACAAATCAGTAATTTAATAGTAAATATAAATATTGAAATTTTGTAAAATACTGCGATAAACCATAATGTTGTAGGTGTGGAAGCAAACAAGAGGTTTGATTTGAAATAATGTAATTAATAAAAAAAAACACTGAATTATTTATAACACTGTTGAATTCAGGGTAATTACAATAATTTGACGTCTTTTTTATTATTATTATTATTAAACTGAATTTGACTATTTAAATTTGAGCAAATATCTGAAATGTTTTATCAGAATTTGAAAAGAACTGAAAATATCTTAACATAGACTCTAAGTAATATATTGTATTTCATTGCATGAATTCATAATTTAATTATCAAGACTTGCTTTTAATAGTTAATTTTTCTTAGAAATATCTGAGAGAGAGAGAGAGAGAGAGAGAGAGAGAGAGAACGCGCACTTAATATAAACAGCCTTGGATTGAGAAGATGGATCATAACAGACATGAAGTCTTTTGAAGATATTTCTGGATTGGGCGAGAGTTGCAAAAGAAGAGAACTTGGAGCATCAATTGCACTTCAGAAATCTAGGAAAAGGAAGACTTCAGGACTTGTTGATTACACAGTCATTTTATCAGCCATTCAATCTCAGTACAGCATATAGTGGAACATGAGATTATTCACATATTACCCATAATGAATCCATTCTAGACAATAAGGGAGTGAATGGCTAACATATGCACTGCATCCTTGTCTTCAAGCAAATCTCACCATCGCCCAAGGACTAAAATAATATTTCCAGAAGCACACTTTGTTTGCCCAGTCTTGTAGCTTTATGCAGTCTCTTCTTGATATCTGGGGTTTAACTGTTATACATGGTGTTCTGAAATGTTAGAATTGATGTTCTTGGACAACCATGGCAAATGTTTTACCTGTAGTTATAGATGTAATAGAATGGATTGATTAATGCATATTGACAAGACCATCTGTCTGTATGTCTCTGTCATTCTTTGTGTCTTAGCACCCTCTATGACTTCTATCACTACTTCTACATGGTCACCAACGTGCTGTTCTACGTGAGCTCTGCAATCAACCCTGTCCTGTACAACCTGGTCTCGACCAACTACCGCCAGATCTTCTTCTCCACACTGCACAATTTCTGCCTGCCGTGCCGACGTAAGAAGCAAACGCACATGCTCACCAGGCACTCTATCAGCATCTGCAGTAACCACACTTTCTCTAGCAATGTCATTAAAGAGACTGTCTACTGATCAACAGCCACAGCCCATCACAGTTAAATCCTAGCGGAGGTAATGTTACTGTTACTGTTTACTTCCTATAGGTTCAGTTCTCAACATGAGAGCCTCAGTGGCTAAAAGAAAGAGATTGTTGGTTAGCAGCGTTGTTACAGAACTAAACATACAAATGTGATAAGATGACAATTATTAAATGTTCCATTAAATAAAAAAGAAATAAATAAAATAAAACATTGTGAAAATACTGTATATATTGTGCACTGTACAGTGTACTTTGTATTATAAAATATTTGTACAATTCAAATGCAAATCCAGTTCAATATCTTAATTCTAAGACACAAAAGCTTACTTTACAAATGAAAAAAAAAAGGTAGGAGGATCATTTGGTGCTGTATGTTTATGATGTTTATACTTAATTTTTCCCCTAGAATTTCTTTTTGAAGATTTGTGGAAGATCTATATAGAAGTTTAAAAACAGAAGTGAAATTTGCACTGACCCCACTGCAGAGTTATAGTCTCATACTTCACTGTGAGAATAATAAATATGGCCCATTAGAAATCCCCCATTGGCAAAGCACACTTAAAGAAGACTAAATAGCTTTTTACAAAACAGGGTTAAAATGCAGCAGGACTGTTTAGACTGAGATCAAAAGAAAATCCTCCAGTTTTAGTGACTTTACTGCAGCCATATTTCAGCTGACTCAATTCCATTCAATTGCGCATGGCTCAAGCCACTGCTGCTTTGTGGCGGTGAAAAAAACAAAGGACAATAAAGCTATTCTTCAGCAGTTCAGCAAATGCTATGGATCACTGAAAATCCCTGGGGTAAGTAACAAGTAGTTTAATGTGGACATCAAATTTTGATCCTTTTTATGGAATCTGTGCTGTGCACAGGGAATGCTGCAGAGAGCAAAGTAAAACATCATTAAGCCTCTGCTGAAACATAATTATTAAATATATTAACCAAAAATATTATGGATTTATTCCAGCAATGGACAAAAGATGTGTGTGGTAAAGAAGGGAGCTGCCATTAAAATCGACATATGGCCTGTGTCGGGCGTGTTTTATGTTATAGGAAGAGTGTAGAATGAATGGGTCAAGCTGAGAGGCATGATATGGACAAGGTACAAAGCAAGAGCTAAGAGACTGACACTGTGAGAAAGCTAATATTGTTCTAATAAAGGTTGTTTCTTGCTTGTATTGACAGACTGCTAGATTAGGGGTAAAAGAAGGAATAGTATCAGCAGGATATGAGAGCGTGGTTCATAAATGTGTGTGTGTGTGTGTGTGTGTGTGTGTGTGTGTCTTATGAAAGTGTGTCACTGAATGTATGAGTGTTTGTCTGTCTGTACTAAATGTGAACAAAACAAAATAATGTTTATTACAATGAGTTCCTTCAATGAAACCTGATTCAGTTATGACATCTTTAAATGACATCTTTGACAGGCCACATTTGTACTGTAAGTATTGTATTCCCTTAACAATCTGTGCTTGGTGTGTGTGTTTTTTTTTTCACACTAAGCTAATTGTAGTGTAATCACATGTTGGTGAACAATGTGCTATAAATGACTAGAAATCAATGTTGTGATGTTTCTTATGTGAAATTCATTAGCAAAATAAACAAACAGATCCATGTATCTGCTTAAACTATGTTTAAGGATAACACTCAGAGGCTGTGTGACATTCAATATGTCCTTAATGACAACAGACCAAACATATGTAACTGTTAATAAAGGATTGTTCCTACAGGCAACTGATGTGAAAGGCTACTTCAGTTTCCTAACAAATAGAACAGAATATAGATTTTGTGTTTTCATTTCCTGGACTACATCAGATCATGGCAATCGACTCTATGGCTCAGTGTACCACTGGTATATCATAGCAATATTAAAACATTTTAAAATGAGATTTTATAAATTAGATCCAGATTATATCCACTGTATTGTACTATACCAATTGAATATAAATCTGTTTTAGATGATGTTGTTATTCTGCTACACTGCACATAGTGGCTGCCTTTGTGGAGTGAAATCCTTAGTGCTTTCACTTAATTTTCACTAATTCAATTTCATTCTTGAGATCAGGCAATCCATTAGATTCATTAGATCAGGCAAATAGAGCTAATCTTATTAATTGATTGCGATTTCCATCTGTAGGTGGGCAATGATTTAACATTATCTAAATAGTATACTATTAATTATGTACTAGAAGGAAAATGCATTCTTGTTTATGCAACTAACCAGTTCATGGTTGTTGAGCGACTCAATGCAGTGGAGAAAGCCCAAATCTTACTACATATCAAACAAAGTAATATATATCTCCAAAAAGCTTTTGTCTGTGCTGTGTGCATATTTCACCTTTCGTATTTTGCATATTTCTGTGGTTTATATGAAGTGATTAATGTCCTTTAGGATTACTATGTTATATATCTTCTCTGTGGAAACCATTTTTGCTGTTCTGTCTATGTACTTCAGCACAATGGATCGTAAGTAAAAGTAAAGTGTGTAGATTTGGTTAACTATTTTGGATCTAAAAAAAATTTACCGTAAAAGATTAACACAATTTGGTTGAAGTCCCTGCCAGGCTCCATAATGTAGTTGGCAGATTGGGGGTTGAGGGACAAAGGAAATAAGTAGAATTATCAACTGTAATATAACATTTTTAAGCAGGAAATTAAATCTTATATATGTTACAAGGCAGATTGAATGTGTTCTGGCAACTCAATTTATTTTGTTTGTTGGTTGGTAGGTTAGTTGGTTTAATTTTGTTGTTTAGATTCTTCTTGTTCATTTTGTCACCTGAATAGATGCTTTATTACCAGGAATTGCAACTGAATTTAAACTCTACTGTTGTTTACTGTGTATTTAACATGTCGTTGAGAAACAATACATTTTGTGTGGAGTAATGCATTTCAGCTAAATTTAATATAGAGAAAACCCTTTAAATAGTGAAAATGTTAAACGATTAAAAATCGTTGTTTTTTTAAATTGGACTTGGTAATTAACATATTTTTAGACTAAAACAATTAACCGCTTCAGTGTTGTTTATGCTGCATGCTTGCTTTGTTAATAAATAGAACATGTAGTTACCCTGTCTGGATATTTGCATTATGCAAAATAATTACTCAGTTTCAAGAAAAAAAATACATTTTCAAGGAACTACCTACGATGTTAAAGTGCAGAACCTCAGAGTTTCTTTAAAATGTTGATCCAATCTGTAAATGTTTATTTTAATACACGTTTGGGGATAATGTATATTCTTAAATAAAGCTCAAATTAGACACTTTAAAATTCAAAACTTATTAGTTCACAATTTTCCTTGTTGTATATTTAGGTAGTGGTGCATATAGAATGCATTCACTACTAAACCAGACAGTGCAGTGGAAACATCAGTGAGGCAGATAGTACACAAAGTCAGGCTAAATGTTAGTCTGAATATATTTTATAGTAGATGAAGGCAATTTTACAGTCAACTGCACATTGTTAAACTACACTGGAAAAAGACTATATTTTGCTTTATTGGAACATTATCCTTTTGTATGAAGTGCAGATATGTGAGCAAGCCTGTTTTTAGACCCACTCATGCCAACTCCCTAAGGAATTTCTTCAACAGTTGTTTTTGTTATCTTTTACTGATAAATATCCTTTGAATGATGCTTGCAATATAGCATGGTGAAGTCCATTGAGACCAGCGCTGTGTGAAACTGCACAATCAGTGCCGCCGGTTACACATCACTATTCAGTTCCATTCGTGACATTATTGAAGGGGGCTGTCACAACTAGTTTAAAGCCTATCAGTGGTGTTTGCCAGTTGATAGAGGCTGATCTACACTCATTTATGGATGCATCTCGCAGGTTATTATCAGCCTGGAAATACATCCTACCTGTTTGTGTAGATATAGCCATTTGTAACCTTTATGTAGGTGTAGCTGTGTGACTTGTGCCTAATCTCATGTTGCCTATATGTTCTCTATACATTGAGTATAAGACAGTACCATTGTATTACTCATGCAATGTATTATACTGGCCAATAGAAAATTGTTTAAGAAAATTGCATTAGTAACAGCTCATCATGTTGAAAAGTAATAAAAACTACAGCTATATATCAATTTTAAGACAAATATAATCATTATAATAGTTATATATTATAATGATATAATAATTATATCATTATAATACAATTTAATTAGGCTGGTGAATTGATACATGAAATAAAACTAAAATAAAAACATAAAGTTGTTGTATGTTTAGAGTATATATTCATAATAATTTATCTACATGACGTAGATAAACTAAAGCCTACATAAAGTTTAGGAAATTTGCCTTGATAGACTATTGGGAGCTGCTTAAATGCAACTGCTGAAATAATAAATATAATATATCGAGAAAGTATGTCATGTATGCTGCTTTGTATAAGTAACAAGTATAAGCAAATAACAAAAGCTTAATTACCTACTAGAAAATGAGATATTAGGCAAAACACAATAAAGAAGTTTCCTTTTCATTGCACATAAAGTCAACTTCAGCTTGTCAGGTTTTATATGCTCTTCATGATGCAGAGACCCAGCAAAGAAACAACAGAGCAGCAAAGTGTCAATTTGTTTATGGCATAAAAAAGGTTTTTTTGTTTTTTTTTTACAACATTGTTGGTTTATTTCAGTGAATATGTAAATACTCTTGAATAAAAATTGACATTTTGCACTTTGACTTCATGCATTCAAATGTGGTTTTAAAACTACAAGAACTGCAAAATATACAAATACTGATAGATTATTGAGGAAAATGTGTGAAAATGTTTAAATAGTTAATATCAATCAATAAAAAAGAAAAAAAATCGATAAAGACGTTCACATTTAAGACATTAAATTATAATCATGTGGTAATTTTTCAATTATTCTTGTTATTCTGATACATTATTATGTAGATAAAATACTAAAAGTGATCTGAAATGTTCTAATAAATCTATTGTGAAGTCCAATCTATCTGAAATAGTTATGCCAACAACACAAGTGAGCCTGCACGTTTGACCTTTATCTCAGGGTCCTCAACAGAATTGGTCCCTACATGGAGCCTGCGGTGTGATGGATGTGACTGCTGTGTGACAAATTCATTGGACTACACCTCCACAAGCATAAACAGCACTGCCCAGCTGTCAGATGTAATAGGACAGTCAATAGCTCTTTCAGGTGCATCTAAAAGCCAGAATCATGCTTGTAGTTAATCTGGCTGTGCTATTCAGTAATGCCAGGATCTATTCAGTCATGATCAAAGTAAAGCTCATAAAACCCATCTCAAGAGGGCTTCAAATGTCGGTAAATAAAAAATGTTGTAATAATAGTGTATGTCTGAATAAACCAAAGGGTGACTTGTGTATAGACAATGTATAGGTTTTGTTAGATTTCTCTACATTGAATAAACTCATTAACAAGCCATATATATTTTTATCAGTAAGGTGGAATTTACGTACACAAACATCACTGTGCTTTTTCCATTCAAGTCATCTATATTTTAATGCTATATAAGTACCATAAACAGAAACGCACAATTTTGATGGCAAAAAAAGGTTAATGTGCAATGCGGAAAGTCATGCTGACCTGTAATGCTTCTCTCTCTCTCTCTCTCTCTCTCTCTCTCTCTCTCTCTCTTTCTCTTTAAGACCAAAACAAAACACATTTAAATATATCTAATATTAATCTTGAATTTTGTATTCTGTTAATCTTTATATTATTCTTTATAATAACTTTTTGTTCTATGTTCTGTAAAGCTGCTTTGAGACAATGTCAATTGTAAAAAGTGCTATACAAATAAACTTGAATTGAATTGAACAATTAAAGTTTGTTTATTTTCTTTTGTTTTCTATCACTTCCCTATTCAATTACACCACATTTAAATGGTGTTCAAAATCTAGACAGGCACATAGCATTGATATGATGTTCCTAGTTGTTTATTGCAACTTTATTTGTGTAGTGGACTTTCCTCAAACTGTTACCACAAACATGGAAGCACACAGCTGTATAGTATGTGTTTGCATGCTGTAGCATTGCAATTTCATTGTCTGTCTGTCCAGAATATGGAATTCTTTAGAGGGAGCTGCAGCTCAGACTGTTGCCTTTCCTATCAAGATGTGTATCTCACCTTGCTCATTGGATATACTGATTTAGCTTAAGGTTAATCACAGCATAATAAACTGAAGTCTGTCAACATGGAAAGGTCATGTTCAAAAAATTGGCTTAATCCAATTAAACCATCACCTACTGTATATTGATCTGGGGATATTGCTTCATCGCATACATATCCTTCATTACACAGCTGTAGTAACAGTTGCCAAAATGGATGCAAAGTGTGCAAAGTGGATGAAACATATAGCTTACCATCGATCATCATACCTTGAAAAGTTGAACTACATTCAACCACCACTCAGAGTGGTGGTTGAATGTAGTGCAACTTTTCAAGGTATGATGTCAAAGTTTTTGGCAGCAGTAAGACCAGCAGACAATCATTTTTGATTAGCAGACAAGGACAGCGATGAATAATCCAGCAAGAGAAAAAGCAGTTGGTCCTTTTGGATCTAAGTCATCAGAAAATCCGACAGTAAGTCCCGTACCAAGGAACAGAGCAACGCAATTCACAAACAGTCCTAGAACATATGCATATATGTACTTTGGCTTGAGCTGCTACACAGGTGACTTAAGTGGTTAGGCTTTCTTTTCATTTTATATAATAAGCAGGGAGTGACATATGCCTTCCACACTAACTTATAATGAATCAATTTGTAAGCTGGGCTTTTTGAATGAGCAAAACAATTTCCCCAGACATTGTCTCAATCACTCACAATATTCAATATCTCAATATCTCTCAATATCTCTTTCCCAAAAACCCTCAATCGGAAAATTTGTAATACTGTCATACCACATGTGATTTCTAAATAATACTCACAATACCTATAGATACCATACTAGAGTCCATCCATTTATTATAAATGGGTCTCTTTGTACTCCTTGTACTTTTAGTTGAATGATTCCTCTCTCTTAAGTTTCCTTTTGAAACTCAAAAGGCGTTACATAGCAATGGTAGTTATTGTGCATTAGCAGTTCACCTTATTAAAGGTTAATTTTAATTGATAAATGCTCATATAATAGTGAGTTGGACTCATTTCATATACTGTATTAAGGGACTTCTTGTCAACAGTGACATTTCACATCTCTCCTCTGAAGCCTTTTCATTAAAATATTTTTACTGATTAATCAGTAATTATTCTAGGTTTTCAACAGAGATTCTATACATGGTAGCGGACTAACAGTGATTATTGGTAATTCCACTCTTGAAATTCCCTCACGTAGGATCTCCTTTTGTTACTATTACTTATATGGTTTTAAGATCAGGAGTTTCAGTTTGGATGACAAGTTAATTTCCTCACAACTCATTAAGAATCCTCAGTTTTAATTGAAGGTCATTCAAATGCCATTCTATTAAAATTTAGGGCATTTGACAGAAAACTACAAAGAAAAGCAAAAAAAATAAAAGAAAATCCCTAAAGTGATCTTGTAGCAAAGCTTTTGCCCTTTTATAACTGCTGTCTGGGGCCATATAAAGTCAACACCGAACAAAGTAAAGCCTATCAGCGCTGCTATCAGTTTAAAGCTCAAGCCCATACTCCTAAACCTCTTCTAAATGTACTGTACTTTAAAATATAGCCAGTGATCCGTATTTCTCTCTGGGGAAGGCCAAAAAGCTGCTGCTGCTTCACTAGAAAAAATGTTATTTTGGCATTGGAGGATTTTTCCAATACTATCCTTAAGTGTATCGGACTGAATAGGAAGCTGTTCAGACATGTGGCTTTCTGACAGCACTGGAAAAGATTGAACTGGATAGTATCCTGGAAGCGAACGCTTGGGGTTTGTACCATAGAAAAAGTAAATTAAAGATTTCATCTAAAGAAAGAAAAGTATTTGTTTTCATTGATATTTCAGCAAAATAGGCATTTGTGGCTTCTTTATCTTTGCTTTGAAGGTTCACAGTAAGTGGCTTTACAACTGGGTTTGTTGCAGGGGTTCTGTGATATTCCAGAACAGACATTGAAGATGCCAGTTCAGCTGAAGAGGTGTCCAGTTCTGCATTCAGTTCCTGAACTTTATGATTTTTTATTTCATTGTGTGTCTTTCCTCATTCAGTGCCTTCTCTTAGCTTCAAGGTCATGTTTTTATTTCAGTGCAGCCGCCATGTCCATGCCCACTTTGAACTCCACTTCCACCTGTAGCCTCGCAGATGAAAATGAAAATGTCCTTGACCTAAATTCCTCACTAGACCTGAGACATGCAGTCTATAGGTTTCCACAAAATTCGATTTCCTGCAGTTCAGTAACCTTAGATGCACCAAGATAAAGTCTGACATTTTAGATTTAAAACATATAGATGTATCTTCTTTTGTAATCCTCTTCTTATCACAGTTTTTGGTTTGTTTCATGTAAAGCTTTTAAAACAACCAGCAAATACTCTAATTTTCCATTATTTGCTTCACACATGTAGCATCTTCCATGAACTCAAGCATTATATTCGTTCTATTGGTTAAGTGTGCAAGCTTTGTTTTTCAAGTATTTCCTAATTTAAATAAATATTCATTCTCATTTGAATCCATAACTATATTTGCGAGGTAAAACTTGACTTCTTTTTTCTCGGGTCCTCGGGTCACGGGGAGCCTGTGCCTATCTCAGGCGTCATTGGGCATCAAGGCAAGATACACTCTGGACGGAGTGCCAACCCATCGCAGGGCACACACACTCTCATTCACTCACGCAATCACACACTACGGACAATTTTCCAGAGACGCCAATCAACCTACCATGCATGTCTTTGGACCGGGGAAGGAAACCGGAGTACCCGGAGGAAACCCCCGAGGCACGGGGAGAACATGCAATTTAAATAAATATTCATTCTCATTTGAATCCATAACTATATTATACTAACTGTGCCCCCATGACCCGAGGCACGGGGAGAACATGCAAACTCCACACACACAAGGCAGAGGCGGGAATCGAACCCCGACCCTGGAGGTGTGAGGCGAACGTGCTAACCACTAAGCCACCGTGCCTCATTTATTACAGTTTTTATAAAATGTAAAATAAATCTCAAACTATTTTGGCTAAACTAAAATAAGGAACGTGTTGTAAACTTTTTCCAGAGAAGACCAGGAGACTTGGATATCCTTGTGCAGTAGTCTTTATTGTAGATACACAATCAAGTCTGACTTAAAGTTGTATTACCTTGTAAATATACACATTTTAGGGGCAGTCCCATCAGATAGAGACAAAACACTCAGGTGACAATCAAAGCATGAAAGGATGTAACAGCCCCACACCAGATCCTGGACTTTCACCCACCCTTAATCCCGTTAACATAACAGTCTTTCGCAGACCGCTTCATTATCATAGAAACGAGTTCACCTCTAATGTTTGGCATTCCTACTTGACTCAGACCTTGAACCCCATTGCCAAATTAAACAATGGGACAGATGTCACAAAGGGACAGATGATATCCTGAGTTACCTTTGCCCTTTCCTTTCATATTAATGAGATACAGGAACCACAAGACTAATGTAAAGTTTGAATTGAACTAGCCTTGTAACTTGATTGGGCTTCTATATGATCCACAGAAATATGCTAGAACTAAAAGGAAATAAAACAATGACTTAAAATTATTTTCCCACAAACGTAAAGGTATATGGTGGATTTCCAGTAAAATAGCAGACAGCAGTATGGAGTCATATTGAGAATTGAGTTGAATGACTGTCTCTTCCCATTGTGACCACACCCACCAGGTAAGCAGACCTTATTTTTCCAGCCAACCACTAGAGGGGGATAAACACAAATTAAAATTATACTGCAGTAAATAAATTGCACCATTTTGGCTCCTACACTGTATTTGCCATATATGTATTTGAGGGGCAATACTATTAGCTACAGACATTTTCTATGAGAAAGATTTTGTTAGAGGAAATGTTCTTATCCATGAAGGTTATAATAATAAAAATAATAATTCTGTGGTTCACTTCGAAAGCATGTACTGTATATAGTGTTTATGTGTGAACAAATCAAAGCAGAGTAATAGCTACTGTGCTTGCACATCAAGTATATTTTTTTGGATACAAGAAAAGGAAATTGTGTGAAAGCAATGGGGCCTCACTCACTCACTCACTCACTCACTCACTCACTCACTCACTGTACTTCTGAGCCCTTGGTTTGGGTAGCAAAATAACATAAGACACCCCATATTTCATCTGCACCAACATAACCGAGAGAGTGATCAGCAAATGACTCACACTGTGATACCGTTCTCTTTTCTCAGCAGCAAGCAAGACATAATCTTCCTGTTTTCAAAATCACATGCCAAGCAAACAAAAGAAGTTTCCTGCACTTTTGGAAAAATTGAGACCACCAACAGCAACCATTATGAGTCAACTATACAGAAATAATCTGAACATTAATGCAACAGCAATAATATTGTCATTAGGATACCAGAGTGGTGCAGCAGGTATTGTTCATGCCTCATCGCTCCAGTTATTGTGCATATCAGTTGTGTCAAACTCAAATGATGGGAAAATATCATTATTTTTATGAGGTTTTGAATTGCCATAATTAAAGTTTCTTCATTTAAAAATGTATTATTACTTATTCTATTTATTAGTAATAGTCTGTTTCTCAAAAGAAAAAAAGGAATGACTAAAAGAAGCTGTTTGAACCGTATGTGCTATTAGTAGGTGAAAACCATATTAAAGCCTTTTAAATAAATGTCTAAGGAAAGAGCTTGAAGGAGAAGTCACTTGAGATAAGCCTCATCTCAGTTTATCTCAGTTTAGAGTATGCTTAGCATCCAATCTATCTTGTTTCTCAGTCCATTAGCTTCTCATTATTTAACATATTTATAGGTCTCTACACTGGTTGGCTTTGAGACTTGGAGTTAATCATAGAACCACAAAAAAGACTAGCAGCTGACTGGATCATTTTAGACAGTGGTGTGATGGACATTGTGAGCTACAAGAATAAGTGCAATTTATAGTGTCACAGGCAGAAACTGCGAGGTCAATACTTTAAATTCTGGATATTTCCACACTGGTGTTGTATGCAGCACACAGTAAACACTGATATTTTATAAAGTATTTTTTTATTTTTGAGTGTATCACATCTATGACCTATGGATTTGTTTTGCATGTTTTCCGTGTGTTTCTTCTGGTTTCTTCACTTCCGGAAACATGTCAGTAGGTGCACTGGCTACTCTAAACTGAGCTTAAGTGATGCATAGTAATAAACACTGCAACCTTGACAAGGGCAAAGCAGCTACTGAAGGTAAATAAATGAATCACGAATGACTTATTATTGTAAATTGCAGTCTTCAATTCTACAAGACTTCATTCCAAGACTTAATTCAGAGTGTATGTCTGACTGCTTTGTGATGTTTTTTGTAGCTCTTCTGAATATTAGCACTAGATTTCAACCATTGTGTGTCAAATAAATGCATGCAATTATGAAGCTTGACCAAAGAGCCAACCATTATTTTTCTAATTATCCCCTTACTATATAATTATATAATGATGTAATTATATAGAGGTCACAGAAAAAATAGGTTATATTAATAGAAATAAAAAAATAGGTTATATTAATATAAATAATTGTGCTTAATTATAGTTCAGCCTTAATAACCACTTTATCCTAGTTAGGGTCACAGAGGATCCAGAGCTTATCTGGGGAAGATCTCAGACCTCATAAAAATCAAGGTGCAATTTGTAAAAATTGTGGCAAATTGGAAAGGCTGGAGTTGTGAATCAGCAATATTACCCACTGCTCCACTACCACCTCTCTTCTATAAGCAGAACTATATGCAATAAAACATTATTGTTTTTTCCATTATCGAGGACAATTACCAGCTTTTACTGTAATCAAAGCAGTAAGTAATGAATGTAATGAATGGGTCAGGATTGTCCTTCTTATTTTAAACATAGCTTTCACAGAGCAAAAATGTACAGAGAAACAGCAAAGCTCTCTATTGGTCTTGAGTGTGAAATTCAATCGTGTTGTCATTTGTTTTTGTTCTCAAAAGATATGAGTTAGATTGAGTGAGTGTGTGTGCATGTGTGTGTGTGTGTGTGTGAGAGAGAGACAGAGAGAGAGAGAGGGTTTAGATTGACATGAACAAAAAGAAAAGAACAAAGAAAAAGAAAGAAAAGAACAAAGTTAAAGGCCCAGAGTAATTCATTTTCTCTGGAGCAGAGTTCATGTGTACTTTGGAGGAAAGCTCACAACACCGAAGCAGTGGTGACAGATTTTCATTTATTTGTTTGTTTGTTTGTTTGTTTGTTTGTTTGTTTGTTTGTTCGTTTGTTTGTTTATTGCCAGAGTGGAAAAAGGTTTCTTGAAATTTTACAGTAAATAACAGGCAAAACAATTTGCCAATAAAGAAATATTAAACGTACACCATATAATAAACAAAGTTCTTGTAAACAAACTACATAATACTGTTTTTTTTACAGTAACTATGGTTAGTTAGTTCTAAATACATTATAATGTTGTACATGAACTTCTTTACATGAACTAGCTGTAATTTTATAAATCACTGTATTTACCTGAAACTCCAGTTGCCAACTATTCCAAACTGAAAAGCTTTTTTAACACTAAAAATTGAATAAATACTATAGATATTTACACAAAACCCAATACACAACCGGTTATTTTTATAGTAGCTAAGGATTTTTAAAATCTTTCCATTACAAAAAAAATCATTAGACTCAAATACAGACAAGTACTAATATTTATTTTATGTGTATAGCTAAAGGTGATCCTGAAGGTCCTAAAAAACTGGATGAGTTGTCTACATGACATTTGATCATCACTGGATTAAACAACTTTTGTAACCGATTGACATGTTTTTTCACCCAGCAAAATCTAAACATTACCCGAAAAGAAGCATGTACTAAACATTAGAGTCAAAATATAAAACACAACTACAGGAACTACTTGTTTGCTAAACTTACCTATACTGTAGGTAAATCCTTCCCAGAACACTTAAACCAAAAGCATATTTAGGCCCAGTGATCAGTTTGCAAAAACAAAATAAAAAAAAATAAATAAAAATAAAAAATCACACTAGAATAGATCTGAAAGCCAGATTGTCTTCTTCTCAAAGTGCGTCCTGGTGCCATCTCTTCCCCGCATGAACGACTCAAATGCACCCGGCTATCCACATGATGTAAAACAAGACGTGATTCATCAGACAAGGTCACCTTCTTCCATTGCTCGATGGTCCAGTTCTGATGCTCATGGACACTCACTGCAGGTATGTAACGCCATACAAAGCAAGCTGTGACCTACTGTGTGTCCTGACACCTTTTTATCTTGCACAGCATTTACTTTTCCAGCTATTTGTGCTACAGTACAGTAGCTATTCTGTGGGATCAGATAAAATTGCCTTCACTCCCACTTTACTACCTCGAATTATTAGCCTTGGGTAGACAGTTTTGTCTGTGGATGAGTTCTTAATGTTCCACAAAGATTTATATATTATATTTTCAAAAATAAAATCTAATAAATACAATGCAATCTTTTGCTGTAAAACTCCATAAAGTAGGTAGTAAAATATCTCCATGAGCTGTGTGAGGTGACACAGAGTGTGAGATGTTGTTGTATTAAAAAACATTCAACAGTTGCATGTAACCATTTTGACAACATTAAGGCAGTCTGATCTTGTAGAAAGCTAAACAAGTCTTCATTTTATCAACAATTATTCAAACCATCTCCATACAGTCTCTAGGAATATAACACTGCTCTCTTTTTTTACTCTTACTCACATCTTACTCAGCATAGTCCATAGGACCTGAATGCTGTCAGGCCAAGTATTGAGAGCTCCATTGCTGTACCGTCTCTGGATTCTTCCTGGAACTTCCTAACCTGAATCAGAAGAGGAACTATGTTGCCAGCACTTAAGTATGCCTGAGATGATGATGCCTCTCTGTAAGTATTGCACATAGGTTTTTAAAACATTTTGAAATATGTATGCTTGCTTTTGAATCTGAATGTGTCTGATCCAAATGCAATGATGAGAGAGAGTAGTGATACACATAGTGGTGCTTTGGATTCAGCAGGAGTGAGCTCAGAAATCAATGAGAACATTCAAATATCTCCTGATCTGAAGTAATTAGAGGTGTAGATATAATGTCAATACTAGATCCTCAATCTGCTGAATTTTCTATTGTGTCCCCAACTGAAAGAATTATTACTTATCAAAAGAAACAAGTTTTATACAGCATGTTCAGGCTGTTCACTTTCTGTTTAACATTGTATAAAATCAATTTTAAGGCTGTGCCAGCCCTGCTTCATGCAACTGCTCAATCAACCATTTGTGTGCTCTTGAGAGGCAAATGTGGACTTTACCTATTTTTCTGTTGTAACTGAACTTTTAAATGACAAGTAATGTTACACATTCAAACTCACAGTTACCTTTGTGACAACTTCATTTTGAATCTGTTGATTAAGCTGTAGTAGATCTTTTATCATCTCTGTGTTCCCCCTGGAAATAAAACTGAATTTTCTAAATGAAAATGAACAATCTGGGACACACTGAATGAACTTTTAGGTCAGTGCATTTTGATGCGCTTAGTAAAAGCATGAAAGATTAAACTAAATCCATGGTGTAATGCTGTGGAGTAAGAGACGGATGCAAATTACATTTAGAGATTTTATTGAATTTATTTTTTTCAATTAGTATATGGTCACTTGTCAGAGGTATATCACAGAAATACCTAAAAAAAAAAAAAAAAATTAAAAACTAAAATCTGTAAGATATTGTTTTGTGTATATTGTTTATATTTAGCTTTTAAGTCATAAATAAATAAATTGTCTGATTATATATGATAAATGACCATTGGTATATGGGTGAATCTGAATTAGGTGAATATTAGGAGCTAGCAATTAAGGGGATTATTTTTGATTAATCTTTTTAAAGGAGAGGTACCAAGATGGTTAGAAGGAGCTGCACTGCGTCTTTGTGGATTTAGAGAAAGTATGACAGGGTGCCGAGAGAGGAGCTAAGGTACTGTATGAGGATGTCATGAGTGGCAGAGAAGAACATCAGAGTAGTTCAGGATATGTACGAGAGGAGTATGACAGCAATGAGATGTGCTGTAGGTCAGACAGAGGAGTTTAAGGTGGAGGTGGGGCTACATCAAGGATCGGCTTTGAGTCCCTTCTTGTTTGCTATGGTGATGGACAGGTTGACAGATGAAGTCAGACAGGAATTTCCATGGACAATGATGTTTGTGGATGACATTGTGAACTGTATTGAGAGAAAGGAGCAGGAAAGGTGGAGATCTACTTTGGAAAAAAGAGGAATGAGAGTCAGCCGTAGTGTGACAGAATACATGTGTATGAATGAGAGGGAGGGAAGTAGAACAGTGAGGTTACAGGGGGCTGAGGTCAGTATTTGGGGGTCAACCGACCAGTGGGACGGGGAGTGTGGAAAAGAGGTGAAGAGGCGAGTGCAGGCGGGTTGGGGTGGGTGGAGAAAAGTGTCAGGAGTGTTGTGTGACAGAAGAGTGTCAGCAAGAATCAAAGGGAAGGTGCACAAGACAGTAGTGAGGCTAGCTCTGCTGTATGTGTTGGAGACTGAAACATTGAGGAAAAAGCATGAGGCAGAGATGGAGGTACCAGAGATGAGGATGTTGAGGTTCTTTTTAGGAGTGAAAAGGATGGACAGGATTAGGAACGAGCACATCGGAGGGACAGCTCAGGTTGGCTGTTTTGGGGACAAGGTTAGATTGAGATGGTTTGGACATGTACAGAGGAGGGAGATGGTTATATTGGTAGAAGGATTTTGGAGATGGGGCTGCCAAGTAAGAGGTCAAGAGATATATGGCTGTGTTAAATGAGGACATGAAGGTAATTAGTGTGAGAGTAGAGGATGCCAAGAATAGCATTAGGTGGATGATTTGCTGTGGCAACCCCAACGAAAAAAGCAGAAAGAAATAGATTTTTGATAAAGGTTTTAGAAATAATTGACCGGAAATTTTAAATGATTGAAAGTACTGACCAATAAATTTCTACTGAAACAAGTTCAGATGTTCAGTGCAGGACACCTCTTGGCATTTTTTTGATCATACTTGGGATTAATGCATGTGTATAGCACTGTAGATGACATTTCAAGTATGGATGATAAATTCAGGGATAATGCTCACCGGGCTTCTCCTTACATTTGCCATTCAGTTTATTGGTGAAAAGTCAAAGAGCAGAATGGTAAGTGAATAGTTTATGTGGTATAATTAATGAAGGAGAGACTTTGAATAATTTTTATTTTTTGTAGTCACAATTAGCTGATTTTAGAAAAGTGCGTCGAGAAGCAGTAGAAATATGATTAGCTCAAATGGATGACAGCCTTTCAGGAGAAGAAAGAATCTGTGGATAATGTGTGCCATATCTATATAGCAGCTCTATAGCAGCTCTATGGCTCTGTAAATAAGTAACAAACAAATAAAAAACTCAGTGTATTACAGAAGTACTAAGGGAACCATAGCATTGTCATATAGATACTGTTTGAACAAAGAATTAGAAGCTCCTAAAATGTTTTTTGTCAATCAAAAGTATTTTTAACACCAAAATTATTAAGTAATAAAAGAAAATGAGATGGTCAATGAGATGGGGGGGGGGTGCTATGTAGCATTGATTCCATATCTCTGACCTTTAACTCCTACCACTCGCTTGCATATATTGACCTTCACCTGGAAAATCACTCATTTGCTAATATGCCAAAAAGGGACAACAGTGGCATTTAGCGAATGACGAAACTAAAAACAGATTCAGGTTGTGTGCTAAAGCTGAAAGGCCATCAGATATCAAATACAGAATCCCATCTCTCATTGGGAACCAACATAGCTATTTACAATCTGTAACAGTACTAAGACCAAGCTGCTCTTCTTAATTTACATTAACATCAGTTTTATAAATAAAAATGTTAGACTATACAGTTTAAATAAGACGTGCTGGAGATAACTGACCATGAGGAATGGAGGTCACAAAGGGGAAACAATATGCATTCGAGGGCATGATATTGTTTTGAATGTGAGGGAGCATATTGCATGTGTTTAGCATTTCCATCATTGATAAAGATTATAACAGTTAATTATGAAGCAATAATGGAGAGAGCAAATACAGTTGGAATGTGGGTAGCATTGTCATTAGAGTTTTTTGCATGTTCTCCCTATGTCCATATGAGTTTCCTTCAAATAATACAGCTCGCTTCCATCTGCTAAAATCAAAGATACAATAACAATTAGGCTCATAATAATTATTAAATGCTGTTCTCTGTTTCCTCTTCCATGTAAAGACATAAAATGTAATTTAAATATCATATCAAAACTGCATGTGTTTGTGTGTGTGTGTGTGTGTGTGTTTGTGTGTGTGTGTAATGTTAAAATGTTTGACTGTGAAACATCTGAAATCATGTTGTCTTTTTCGGTATACCATTGGAGCCGAATGACCATCTGAATAAGGGGTTCTGTATGAGAATAAATATCTCACCATACGAATACACCATGACTGATCATTACCTCATAATGAGTTCTTTCTTGCCACGATCTACACTATTCCACAGGCCATTACACAACCAGACACTCTTCTGACACTCTATATGATTTTGATCATTTGATTAACCTCAAAGTCTAAGCAATAACATGCTTTTGGATGGTAAATAGCTCTTGGATGTTTGGTGAAGATTGACACATCATAACAATTCTCAGACACACTCATTCCTTCAGACACAGGGGGATTAAATGTGGATTACATTGCATTTTAGTTTTATTCACTTGACCTTTTGCCAACTTGAACATCCAAATTTCTGATGTGGGATTCACTGATAAGTGAATGTAAAGTACAGAACATTAGTGAGTACACCCCAGTGTAATATCACTTAACCCCATGAATCCTGATATAATGAACAGAAAATTCTAATTGAAATTTTAATTGAAATGTTTACTGAACCTTTAAACAAAATACAAAAAAATGATAACCATTCATATGATTTTGTATCGTATTTGATACATCAGGCTTTATGGCTTTAATACTCCTGATGTAGATCTGGGTGACTTAAAGTCATTTGTGAAGCCTGTTGTTAAAAACCTGGGGGTTTTAATGGATGGTGACTTTAAACTAGAAAAACAGATTAATTTGGTAGTTAAATTGTGTTTTTATCAGTTAAGGCAATTATCTAAAGTCATCATTTGTATCTTTTACTGATTTTGAGAGGGTCATCCATACTTTTATATCATCCCGCCTGGACTATTGTAATAGTCTCTATGTAGGCATTGGTGAGGCATCTCTAACACGTTTGCAGAGGGTAAACAAACGAGAACACATTATACCTATATTGGCTTCCCTTCATTGGTTGCCCGTTCATTTTAGAACATTTTACTTTTAGTTTTTAAATCATTAAATAACATTGGTCCCAGATATCTCTCAGATCTATTAAAGCCATATGCTCCATCCAGAGCACTTAGGTCTGCTGGGCAACTGCTTTTAGTATCCCCCAATGCAAAATTAAAGAGCAGAGGTGACCGTGCCTTTGCAGTAGCGGCCCCCAAACTCTGAAATAATTTGCCTTTGTACATTAGGCAGGTGCCTTCACTGGCTGTTTTTAAATCACATTTAAAAACATATTTGTATGGGGCAGCATACAACGCAGTATGAGAGTTACCTGTTAGGAGTTCTTTTTAAGTGTGTGCTACTAATTATTATTGTATTTATTGCATTTTTATTAGTCTTTTATTTAGTTTTTATTTATTTATTTTATTATTATTATTTTATGCTTTTTAATTCTATTGTTTATTTTATATTGTTTGTACAGCACTTTGGTGAACACCTGCTGTATTTAAAAGGTGCTCTATAAATAAACTTTGATTTGATTTGATTTGATTTGATGGCGATTTACAGACCACAACAATATGTATTTTAAAACAAATACATAAATTGTTCATTGTAATTTGAACATTTAAAACATTTCCTTTGGTTACTTTTGGTTTGTTTTTCCAAACAGGAACCTTTTTAAAACCTTTTTAGGGTTTTCAGGACTACTTACTTTAAGTCCTTGGCTCTGTGTTGCTTTCTGTAGCTCTTTTTTGTTCTATGTAGCACCATGGTCCTGGAGAAACATTGTCTCCTTTCACTGTGTACTGCATCAGCTATAGATGGTTGAAATGACAATAAAAGCTACTTGACTTGACTTGGTTAAATATAGAGTATTTCCTCCTACTTATTAACAACAAAATAATAACTGCACATTATTAAGCATTAGTTAAGCATTAGTAAATACGTAATTAATCATTTAAAAAGCATTTCTTCTTTATTAATAATAGTATATTTGAAATTCAGGCCTTAAAGTAGGAACTGATTGCAACAAAACTTAATACACCTGTGATCACTGACACCTAAGTTAGAAAACCTGTGATCACTGAAACATTGAAGCTATACTGTAGACTGTGTCTATCTCCATCATGGCGCCACATTGAAATCTAATTGTGAGAACAGACGAAGATGGAAAAAGATTCAGGCAGTGTCAATTATGTTTGTACATAGTTGTACAACAAACTAAGTTGTTTTGATAATTTTTTTCTTACTGCCTTTAAATTTGGCAGCATAGATTTATGATTGGGAGAATCTTGCTCAGGGATGACAGGGATGACATAATATTTAAGCCAACCAAGAAGTTAGAACAATGCTGGCTCAACAAAAAGACAAGAGGATTTTTTTCAATGGCTTTTGTATTATTGCAGAAAATATGCTCTGTGACCAACAAACGTGTATTGTTCTTAGACATATAATCCGATTTACATATACTATTTACAAAGGAACACAACTTTTATGAGTATCTATGAATTTTGAACCCTGAATACTTTTGGAATCAGTAAAAAGCTATGCAAATTGCTTCCAACAATTCTTATTAAAAAAAAATAAAGAAATAAACATGCTCACTGATAAAGATCAATTGTGCTCATTTTGTGGATAAATCTGAATGAATAATATACAATTTTGAGCTGACTGCAAGGAGGCGAGTGTGGACACAGAGAGACTATAGTAGATGACTTATGCTGTTCAGCAGGATGACGTTTATTGTCCCTGACAGCTTCTGTAGCCTCTTGTAAGCAACCATCTTTTCAAAACATGTAAAAGCTTTAAAAATTACAAGTGAGATATTGCTGGTACATTTTTTGATGTAGAATAAAATGTGAAAATACCTTTAGCTTGTTATAACCATTAAACTTATTTCAGGTTTTTAAATAAAAGTGCAACAAGGCCAACTTATTTCCAGGTTTTAGGACTTTTACATTATATTTACATTTACAGCATTTAGCAGACGCCCTTATCCAGAGAGACTTACATTTTTATCTCATTTTTATACAACTGAGCAATTGAGGGTTAAGGGCCTTGCTCAGGGGCCCAACAGTGGCATCTTGGTGGACGTAGGAATCGAACTAACAATCTTCCGATTGGTGGTCCAGCACCTTAACCACTAGGCTACCACATCCCATCACAGGACTCATTCCTGCAGCACACTTTTATTGTTCTAATCATATCTAGCTCTTGCCCAGTGTCCCAGTCACAGTGGCTCTCGTGTCAGAAAGGTAGGAAGACTATGGTTACAAATATTTAATGTTTCATATATATACCATTTCAGCATTCTCTTTCAACTCAGACATAATGCTCTGTGTTGATGTGCAGAGTCTCTGATGCATTCCTTGTTCACTCACATATCTTCCTTTATACACAATCTTCAGTCAGAAAGCAACACAGTAACAGTGCGTATAGCTTATCCTTGACCAACTACCAGCCTTTACCCATTCTTGTTAAAGCAGAAGTTGAAGTATAATGACTTTTCAACAAGGTTTTGTTTCGATGGAGACAAAACCTAAACTAGAAGGTTATTAGTTTTATTTGTTTTTAAATCCTTATATGTTCAGGTTTTAAGCTTGTAAGAGCTCTTCAGTGTTCTTTCCATGTGTTGTTATGGAGGGTTATTTATTTGAGAAAAGATTAAGAATTACATACACTCTGCCCTTGAGGCATGGAGGGCAGAGAAGTGAGCATACCTGAGGAGCTGAATTGCTGTATGCATGTATGCTTGAAGCTTTAATAAAAACCCATCTAGTTTTTCCGATTTCTTTGTCTCTGTCTCTTTTGCAGACATTTTCAAATCTATACCTTTTTATTATCTTAAATCACATTCTTAATTAAAATGACTAATTCTAGGACAGGGTTTGTATTGGAACATGGAAATCAAACAAAACTAGATGAAATAATAATGTGTAGTTGCATAAGATGTACGTTTCTATTCTGGTTCATTATGCAATGTAAATTTTATTCCTCTGACAAACAATATTTATATTTAATCATTTGTAATATGTCAGATAATATTTACATTTATTTAAACATATCTTTACTCTTTCAGTTTTGGTCCATTTTACTGAAGGACAAAAAATTAAGAAGTAATAAACTTGAGTGGATCGAAACCAAACATGCTGCTGTTGTTTGATGAAACTGATTCTTTTGATTTTTAATGATCAGAGGCATGAACAACCTGAGTTAACTACTGAGAGAAAACTACTGATATAGGATTATCACAAGACTAGACTTTTTAAATCTGACATAGACTAATAAAGAATGAACAAGAAAAATGTCAACAGGAAGCTGGTGGAAAGAGTGGGCTCTACTGTACAGTATGTATATCACATATATCACCCATCCCAACATTTCACAATTCTAGTAATGTAGGCTTGCTTCCTTCACTCTCTTAGTCACCACTGCTTCTGCTCAGATCTCAGCATATTTGGCTGACATATCATCATGGATGGCAACTTATCAACTGAAAGTCAATTTTGAATCGCTCTTCATCCAAGGTGTTTCATCCCCATGTCAGAATCTTGCGATCTCCTTAAACAACCCTCTGATCTCCCCTTCAGCCAATGCTGGCAACCATGGGGTAACCATGGACAACTGTCCTTTTCCGCACAAATTACTAAATTGACATGCTTTTATCGGTATCTTTACAATTTCAGGAGGTTTGGCCATTTTTATCCACACAGCTCATGCAGGTGTTATTCAGTTTCTTATTAGTGACTGGACTACTGTAAACCGCTGCTGGCAGGTTTACCTCTGGGAGCAGCAATCCAAAATGTATCTGACAATTTATTAACCTTCCAAAATTCTCCAACATCTACTTATTGCTGCGCTCCCTTTACTGGCTTCTGGTAGCTGCACACATCATATTTAATACTTTGACGCTTGCCTACAAAGCCAAAGACGGACCATGACCCTCTTACCTCAAAGCTCTTTTTACACCTTGCACTGCACCATGCTCCCTCAGATCCTCCTCTTTCATCTTTCATAAAGACTCTTCTCTGTTCTGGCACTTAGGTTATGGAATGAAGTTCCCATCGCTGTCAGAACAGCTGAGTTACTGGCTCTCTTCAGATGAAGACCTCCCAAAATACCTAAACTAGCGATTGTTTTGTTTTCTTGTTTGGTTTATTGAAAAATTGTTTGTCTGTTTCCTCTATTACCCCAACAGAGATTTACACTATAAGGACAAGGATATCTGCCAAATGGCAAATAAAACTATTCAGTGTTGTTCTGTTGAATGTTCAGGTTTTAAGCTTGTAACTTAAACCAAACAATTACATTGTTGTTCCCATGAGTTGTTAGAGAGAGTTATTTATTTGAGAAGGATTAAGGATTACGTACAATATATCTGACCTTGAGGCGTGGAGAGGAGGGAGGACAAGTAAGTAAAAGAGAGTAGACCTAAAGTGCTAACTTGCTGTATACTTGTACACATGAAGCTTACATAAAACCTATCTAGATTTTCCAATGTTTTTGTGTATACTTGTGAAAATTTTCAAACCTACACCTTCCAATTACCTTAAATTGGAACGTGAAAATCAAACATTTCACAATTCCAGTAATGTGGGTTTGAGTGGTGAATTTAATAAGCAGTGAGCTTGTACCATGGATATCTTTTTATCTCATCTTTTTCTGTCCATTATTGTTACATATTTTCCACAACGAGATCTAGATGCATTTACTGCATACGATGTCATGAAGGTGCAAACTGGCATTCTCTGATCCATCGGATAAAAATAAAGGTGAAGAAACTATAGAGACAGAAACCACTGTGAACAGAAAGCAAAATGAGATCTCTTCACAGAGCTAAATCAAATCTGCTCTTTTTGTCTTATGTAACCAACAAAATCTGTCTATTATATATATATATATATATATATATATATATATATATATATATATATATATATATATATATATATTTTTTTTTTTTTTTTTTTTTTTTTCTATCTATATATAATACTATAGCATTAACACCTTTCTGCTAATGCTGATTTCTGATATTAAGGATCTAGAATGCAGTGACAGAATAAAATCTGAATTGAAGAACAGTTTGTTAAAGTCCTAATACATTCTGTGTTGTGCAGTGCCACAGAAAGTATAGCAAATATTGTGTTCATGTCTCTGATATGAACTCTTGAACTCTTTTTAAACTCTTTTTTTAAACTTGTTTTTACTTTTCCTTCTTTTGGAGACATTGCCAATATTATTTATAAAATGATAAATCTATTTAATGTGAGCTATAAGCTCAGCAGATGAGGGCTTGGTCAGCTTATGCTCTAAATCCTGGTCATGCATTGAATTATCTGCCATTATTTTATTAATTAGACAATTTACAATATGATTTCAACTCTTTTTTTATGATATGGGGTATTTTATTTGAGCTATTTTATAATGAGGGTGGACACCATATTGTCAAATAAAACAAAATGTTCAGGGATTAATGTGATCATTTGAAGCAGGATTATTCATGCAGTGATCCTGGCAATATACTGTACACTTATATATGTAAAATCTTTATTTGTTTGCTGGTCATCATCTTTATCAGCGTCCTAGATTTTGGGTATTTTTGTCTGTTTTTTTGTTTGTTTCTGTATTTAAAAGCAATTGCGTACCTTAACAGATGGTGGTAGAGATGCTATTTAAAAAAAAAATTGATACTAAAATCTGCCAACCTAAGAGGCATAATCTTCTCAGAGGTAATTTTAATAATCTCTGAATACACCAATCAGCTATAACATTAAAATCACCTGTTTACTATTGTCTAGATCCAGGTGATGATATAATATTAAGATGTAATCATATAATGGGATAATCAATATTATTTACTTCACCTGTCAGTGGTTTGGCTGATTGCTGTATGAAAAATGTCATAAATCATAAACTCAAATATTTAGGGATAAATTTATCATTTTAAAATGTATATCCAGAAGTTATATATTTCTATAAAGCTGATTTGTAACAATAGTTATTGTTAAAAGTGCTCAATTGAAGTAAATTGAATTAAACTTTCTATTCACCCATAACTCACATCTGTTCACAATATTTAATTCTGTTTTTCATTTCCTTATACCTGTATAACTGTATAGTCCAACCATTGATTGTTACTTTCTGTTCAGCAATGAGAGGATAGGTTCCCTATTGTTTTATTCTTGATAGAAGTCTCAGCATGTTTTTGCCTGGTCACCGTTCCTTTTTCTACTAAGATGCCATTTATTCTTCAAAGTTATAATGCTACTTTGTGACAATGTCTATTCTTAAAACGATACAAAATTAAAAACCAAATTTGACTCAACCAAGAAAAGACAAACAGTACTATAGGTGTGGAAACGGTTGTTAGAATGTTAGATGTTGGCATATGGTGAATAAAAGTCTCTAAATGAGCAAAAGAGGTGGTGCATTTATTTTTTGTAATGTTTTAAAACCACATTTTTGTCTCTTTTCCATTTACATTTAAACAGGGGACAACATATTGTGCAAGATAGGGCGAAGACAGGATAAAAACTAGTTTAATACAATACAAAAAAAAAACATGATAAAGTTAAAATCACCCATTTTATTTGAAGGTGACCAGAGACAGAGCAGTGCATGAAGACGAGTTTTGGGGAAAATCATCCATCATAGCATTCTGTAAAAGAGCACACTTAAGAAGGAGAGTGAAAGTATGGTTGAGCTTTCAGTAAGGTAAAGCATAAAAAGGACACGCCATTGTGCAGTGGACAGAATAACAGAAAGGTCACATTTAACTCAGTGCATTAAGCAAGGCTTTTTGTATAGTGAAAGGATAGCTATTTGTTTTGTACATTTTGGAGATAAAAAATTCCATTGCCTAAGCAATCTATGCAAGAATTCTATTACATTTTATCTGTATAGCACTTTTAATAATGGACATTGTCTCAAAGAGGCTACAGAAATCTAAAAATTAAAAATGACAAAGTTCAATATTAAAATGTATATTTATCTCTAATCAGGAAAAACTCCCTGAGAAGTGAGGAAGAAACCTTGAGAGGAACCAGACTCAAAAGGGAACCCATCCTCATCTGAATGACCAGAGTATGATTAAATCATTTCATTTCTACAACTATACTGTATATAGTCAGCGGGAATTGTGTAACCAGGGTTGTGTAATCATAGCAGGAGAAATCAGCTGAAGGGTATTCAAGATATGTCTTAATTTTGTGCAAGTTTCAATCAATTTCACATCTTTGATATATCACAAATGCATCGGTTGTGGCAGATGCATGTGGTGCATTTGAACATTTCTAATTCCAGGAATGATTGTTTAAATACCCCATACACCGTAATATTTAAGACCACTGTAAGGCGAAATGTAAGACCACTTACAATGTAAACAGTATTACAGTAGAATAAATTGCTTTACCTGTGAAAAGAAATAATCTAAATCCAGACAGATAAGACATTTAACCATATCATTGTATATATGTTTCTTCTAATGCAGTGAAAAGTGTCATGAGGAGGTCATGAGGAGGACTTACAGATTGTGCAGCAGTACAGTTCAATGATGCATCCCAATCTCATCGTAATATTTCCTTTAGTGCAGCTGGCAGTCCACAGAAAAGTCTGGCATCACACACACATGCACGCATACATACACACAAACACACACACAATCCTGGCTAATGATGCCATTATGGCCAGTATTAAGTGTGTGAAATGACTGAATAGAGAGCTGGAGGAAGGGAAACAAGAGAGGGATTCTCTAAAAAAGAGCTACAAACCCTGATCAAAGTTCATCAATATACTGCATTAGTTTCTTCCTCAGAGCAAAAGTGCCTTGAGACATTATACCTTTGAAAATAGCTCATTTCAGTGCCATTCAAAATAAAGAGGATTCACTAGCATATAAGAATTGCATTGAGAGCAATGGCTACAGCATATAGAGAAGAATGGAAACAGTGGGATTGAATGGAAATTTATTTACTGGAAATAATGGGACCAGTAGCAAGTGTGCTTCTGATTATGATTAAAATCTGTATTGTATTTAGTCATCATGTGCCATCACAGGAACAGCCACACAGACGTAACACATCAGATTGCAGAAGAATGGAAAACTGTGATTTGAAGATGATTTCCCTAATAATACAACATGTAGTCCTTTACATTGGTTTTCACTGTATCAAGTAGTATTAGTGAAAAAACTCTTTCTCTTGAAAACTGAGACTGTAAGACAAGAAGTTCTGTAATGCCAAACTTTTACCTGATGTTAACCAGGCTTAAGCCTGTTGTTAACTATGGTAGCCATGCATATCCTGGGCTCATTCTGCATAGAAATAAATAAATAAATAAATAAATAAATAAAGCACTGTATGCACATAGTGAGGCAGTGCAGTCCAATTTCATGTAACAGAGCAAACTAAACGTTGCATACTTATGTACTATTCTAGCCATTTTTTTTATTAATGTTTGTAAATCTATCGAATTTATTAAATGTATATCAAGGTCAAACAACCAAATTAGTTTTAGTTTAGAATTTGCTATGGTTTTAAGTGCTATTTTAAGTATTTCAGGAAGATATTGTTTGAAGACAGTTGTTCAGAGATCATGGGGAAGTCCATTCCATCACAGTGCGATGACCTCTACATATACAACTTTTAACATACACCTGTACAAACAAATAATAAACATTCATTTTTATGACCTTACAATTTACGATAGCTATATATATATATATATATATATATATATATATATATATATATATATATATATATATATATATATATATATATATATATATATATATATATTTATATCGTAAATTGTAAGGTCATAAAAATGTATCCCCGTGCCTATATATATCATATATATATATAGGTCATATATATATATATATATATATATATATATATATATATATATATATATATATATATATATATATATATAAAAGGGATGTGACAAGTTAGAATCAGCTGGGATGATGTTACTTTTTTTGAACTGTGTAAACACCCCTGCCAAAGACCAGAGAATAAATATAATACTTCTGCACAATCTATAATGTAGATATAATCTATAATCTATTATGATCATCAATAAAATCTAAATCTCTGACTGGTCAATAAGGCACTGAGGCACAACATTCTATATATGTTTCTTCTACCGCAGTAAAGAGGTTCATCAGAAGGTCATGATGCTGGAGTACACATTATATAAAATACTCATTACATGGGATGCAGTTCAATGATGCATCCCAGTCCAAGCCTTCTCCTCTCAATGTAATATTAGTGCAATTGGAGCCCAATAAATATTCTTGATCATAGTAAAAACGTAAAATATTACTTGAAAAAGTATAATGATACTGAATTAACCATTAACTTGCATAAAAACACAATTAAATTAATGTAGCAAATAAATAGCTAGACCTAGAAAATTATCATATTCAAATATATTTATACCCATATTACTACAACTAAAATAATAATTGAAATACAAATTATTTAGCATTTAGTGTAGAGTTCCTTCTTTTCCAGTTTGATTACAAATTCTCACATATGTCAACATTTTAAAATTACTAGGGTACATCTCTACAAATATACATTAGTTTGTTTGTAGTTAACCTGGAGACCTTCATGAGAATTCTTGTGTCTTTTGTCCTAGGAGAAAAAGAAGACAGAATTAAGCAGACACGTCCTTTTGACAAATCCAATCTTATTGCAAAATGGGTTGCTTTAAACCAATAGACAACTCTTTTATATTATTATTGGTTCATCCTTTTTTTAACAACAAATGCAGTCTTCAAGGTTTGACTTGTTCAAAACAAATACATTTTTTAACAATCTGTGACAAGAAACAACAGATTTGATAATGGTTGGGTTCTGATAATAGAAAATGGTTGGGTTGGAAAAGGGATGTGACATGTGGATGTGATACAGACTACACAGCACTTCTGTACAGTATGCAGCAGTGAGTAATATCCAAAACGTAAGGATTTCGCCTGCTTCAGAACCGGTTAAGAGCATCTGACGAGTGGTCTGTAACATAGAATTAGCATAACGTGTATGTAGCTCTGGATAAAGGTATCTGTCAAATGCTGTAAATGTGTATATGATGATACTCCTTTCAGATGTATGGGTTTTCTGTTGGAGTGTTATATTGTTTTATTAATGTATTAATGTAGACATGTGTTAGGTTTGGAATGCTAGATGTGGTGAGGTGTGCTTCTAACATTAACAGAGATCAAGCTCATCTCAGCCCTCAATGCAGCATTATGACATATACAACAGTATGATTAGATTTCACTTAAAGGTTCATATACAGTAGGTTTTTAGTGACAACAGACTTGCCAGCAAATTACATTTGCCTTAGCAAGTCCTTAATATCTTATAAAGACTTTAATCAGTACTTAATATCTTAAATAGCTTTGATTGGTTAATTAATTTCTCTGCTGATGTGCAGAATCTTTGACTTTTAATCTTATTTTGTACATTTAGTATGCAAAAAAGGTTTTGCATTGCTTCAACAAGTTTGTCGAATGAGTCTGGTGAGTGTTTACTAACATAAAGCAAAACGCTGCCACTGAATATGCCTTAGGATTTAGAATTCTAATTGTAGGCAATAGGTGGAACGAACCATCCCTCACTGTCCAATTCCATCCTTGACTCAGGAAAGATGCTATCATAGAGTTGGCTTGAAGAGACAGCCATTTGTCATTGGGCTTTCTAATTAACCAAATGTTTACCAGAAAAGAAAAAAATACTGTTGACTCAAATCTCTTCTTCATTGGGTAAAAGGAATAATCTACCTCAAAAAAGACACTGACCACACCAGAGCACCGGTAATGCTTCTATTGTGTGCCTTACATCAACCATTGTCTCATTTCCATCAGTAATTGAGTGGATAACACATAATGAACCAACCTTTCAATAATGCAATGAGTTCACAAAAATTTTATGGTTTCTATCAAATCACTTCTTCTATTTAGGTTACCATTCAAGCCAAGTACTATCTCAGCACTTATTAAAATCTGACTGGCAGGAATCTTCAAAGATCAAGACACCAGCCATCATTTTTAGATCAAATCTCAGCAAGTTCAATGACATCAAGTTCAAGTTAATTTCACTTTTTCCACCTTATGTCCAGTTATCCCAAATCCTTTAATTGTCTTGGATGCAAATGCAAAACAAGAAGAAATTATAATCTGGTCTGATTAATCTGGTTCCCACTTCCCATATTTTTTTGTACAAAATGGAGAGGTGGTGTTGTGTGCATTGATTCTCTTACTGACATCCGCCCATATCTTCACTGAAGTAGACTAAATAATTGGCCATCATATCAGCTAGTGCAATGAATGGGTTATGTTAATATGGTTAGTTCTAAAAGTTCTGTTTATTCCGTAGGTCTTGTACATGTTTCTTCTGAGTTTGAAGTTACTACTTTCTAAGACTAGTCATTGGATTTGTTTGGCTTACGTCACTTTACACAGTACTCAAAATGTAAGTCACTTTAGAAAAGGGTGTCTGCCAAATGTCGTAAATGTAATGAGTCCTCTTTTTTAAATTGTTTATGTTAATTGTTAATAAACTTAGATAGATAGATAGATAGATAGATAGATAGATAGATAGATAGATAGATAGATAGATAGATAGATAGATAGATAGATAGATAGATAGATAGATAGATAGATGAAAACCATAACATTATGCTTAAAAAGTCTGCGGTTTCTGGTGAGTCTGCGCCCATGAGAATTTCATATTCTTCATGTTCTTAGCTGACAGGAGTGGAACCTGATGTGTTTTTCTGCTGTTGCAATCCATATACAAAAATGTCAGTCAGTGTAGTTAGGTTTTGCTCAGAGACCCACCGCTACAAAAAAATTATTGAGATAAATTAAAATCTACATTTTGGGGTAGCTAACGCTTGATTATCATTCTGAATATTTTGTTGTGTTACCTCCTGCTTCTTACAATTCTACATGGGCAGTGTGTATTTTATTATATAATTTAGACTGCTGTGGTCAGGGTTGGTTGGACAATCCCTTGCCAGAACACTAGGGGTCAATCCAGTAGTGTTTGTTAATTTTTCTATGCCATATGTCGTTGTTTATATTTTGTGCATACCTGTTATCCACGTTATTCTTCCTATTTATACCTGTTTTGCGTTATGTTTTTGTGAGACTTCATTATATTTGGGTGTCTCTTGTCATAATTTTTGCTCCCTATTTTATGTTTTTGTTTTACCCACCTAGTTTATTCTTAGTGCTTCCTGTGTGTCGGTCTTGTTATTTTTAATAAACCCCTGTCTCTCTGCTATCCATGAATTTGGGCACCTGTTCCTGACAGATGGTATTCTTAATTTGCAACCTAGTAAATCTCAATGTATATATTGATAGAGACTTTTGTATATCGCTCCAGAAAATGGCAAAAATGGCAAATGCTGTAAATATGAATAATTACATGTGGGTGGAATGCCTAGTTTAAGCTACATTCTCATTTGTACTAATATAGGTTTGTAATAAAAGAAGTACATTAAATTCCCTGTAAGTTATAGTTTAATTTACAGTAAGTGCTTTAGATACCTACAGTACTATTCAGAAGTCCTAGCTTCAGATGAAATCTTCTGCTGCTTTATTTGTTCTGAACTAAGTGTATGGTTGTTGTACAGTCTCAATAATGAACGTGAGTGATTCCTCATAACAGCTGGTAGGTACACACGTGGACAAAATTGTTGGTACCCTTCGGTCAATGAAAGAAAAACTCACAATGGTCACAGAAAAAAATTTAATCTGACAAAAGTAATAATAAATAAAAATTCTATGAATGTTAACCAGTGAAAGTCAGACATTGCTTTTCAACCATGCTTCAACAGAATTATTTAAAAAAAATAAACTCATAGAATAGGCCTGGACAAAAATGATGGTACCCCTAGAAAAGACTGAAAATAATGTGACCAAAGGGACATGTTAATTCAAGGTGTGCCCACTTATTAGCATCACAGGTGTCTACAATCTTGTAATCAGTCAGTGGGCCTAGTAACATAGTGTGTACCACACTCAACATGGACCAGAGGAAGCGAAGGAAAGTGTTGTCTCAGGAGATTAGAAAGAAAATTATAGGCAAGCATGATAAAGGTAAAGGCTATAAGACCATCTCCAAGCAGTTACAGTAGATGTTCCTGTGACTACAGTTGCACATATTATTCAGAAATTTAAGATCCATGGGACTGTAGCCAACCTCCCTGGACGTGGCCACAGGAGAAAAATTGATGACAAATCAAAGAGACGGATAATCCAAATGGTAAAAAAAAAGAGCCCAGAAAGACTTCTAAAGAGATCCAAGGTGAACTTCATGCTCAAGGAACATCAGTATCAGATCGCACCATCCGTCGTTGTTTGAGCATAAAAATGAAATGAAAAATGAAGCATATCAAGAAAAGAACACTGTAACTACTGTGAAACATGGAGGATGCTCTGTTATGTTCTGGGGCTGCTTTGCTGCATCTGGCACAGGGTGTCTTGAATCTGTGCAGGGTACAATGAAATCTGAAGACTATCAAGGGATTCTAGAGAGAAATGTGCTGGCCAGTGTCAGAAAGCTTGGTCTCAGTCGCAGGTCATGGGTCTTGCAACAGGACAATGACCCAAAACACAGCTAAAAACACCCAAGAATGGATAAGAGGAAAACATTGGACTATTCTAAAGTGGCCTTCTATGAGCCCTGAACTCAATCCTATTGAGCATCTTTGGAAGGAGCTGAAACATGCCATCTGGAAAAGACACCCTTCAAACCGGAAACAACTGGAGCAGTTTGCTCATAAAGAGTGGGCCAAAATACCTGCTGAGAGGTGCAGAAGTCTCAGTGACAGTTACAGGGATCGTCTGATTGCAGTGATTGCCTCAAAAGGTTGTGCAACAAAATATTAAGTTAGGGGTACCATCATTTTTGTCTAGGCCTGTTCCATGAGATTATTTTTTTAAATAATTATGTTGAAGCATGGTTGAAAAGCAATGTCTGACTTTCATTGGTTAACATTCATAGAATTTTTATTTATTATTACTTTTGTCAGATTAAAGTTTTTTCTGTGACCCCTGTGAGTTTTTCTTTCATTGACCGAAGGGTACCAACAATTTTGTCCACATGTGTAGCTTAACTTTTAGAAATGTTTTTGATAAGAAAGTGCCAAGATTGTAAGTCCACTTGACAAAGACACAGTCAGTGGTAGTGCAGCAAGATTGCAAAGAAATAGGCAGGGCATAAAGATGTACAAAATCCCTGTAACTGGTAAAAGACCAACAGGGTTAGTCTATTGAAATCAAAATAATGAATTGGGAACAAAAAAGAGGATATTTTAACAAATCATATTGATTTCCTGAACTTATTGATGCACAGAACATTGCATTAACTGGCATTAATTGTCTCTTGCTCTAGTGTTGCTAATTCCATTTATACATCTTTACACAATCCTGCTAAATCTCCCTTTTGTTAGAGCCTGATTGGCAGTGTCTAAATCTATCTTTCTAAGCCACAATTAATCCATGACACAAAAGAGTATCAAAAAAACATACAAAGGCATTCACAGAATTTTCTTTCACTTCTAGAATTTCATTATGAGGTGTCATGTAGTCCATGGAGCTACTAAAAGAAGTTTGAGACGTTAATTTAGTTTTAAATAAATCCCAAACTTTAAATATTCTGAATTCTGCAGCACATAATTATATATTTATTAATAAAATGTACAAAGAATATGGCACAACTGCTACTCTGTCAGGGGAGGACATACACCATAAGACAGTGGCCTGCAATTAGGGAAGACAAGAGACCATAGGTACAATTAACATAGCTGGAGAGATCTACAGGTCAGATTGGAGAAGGGGTTCATTGTTGAGTTCAATGTTATTAAAATTGAGTTTAATGTTATTACAGGTTGTAAAAGGGAGGGGCAAATATTCAGCCAGGCACAGTACCAGTGTATTACACTATATAATTTAAGTACAGTTTCAGGATTGTAAATGTAATTATAATTTACATACATATAAAAATGCTTTTTGTTACTGTTTAGTGCTTGTTTAAATTCATGTGGCTTTTGCATGAGATTAGAGGACCATATTTGAATAGAATAAGAATTTTGTCACATATACATTAGAGCACAGTGAAATTCTTTTTTCCACATATCCAACTTTGGAGGTTGGGGTCAGAGCACAGGGTCATTCATGATATAGCACCCCTGGAATAGAGAGGGTTAAGGGTCTTGCTTAAGGACCCAACATTGGCAGCTTGGTAGTGCTGGAGCTTAAACCCGATCCTCTGATCAACCACCCAGAGCCTTAACTGCTTGGGCTACTACTGCTCATGTACTGTAGTAGCCATAAATGTATGGGAGGTATGAGTCACTACTCATCAAAGCATCTTCTTTAGTCTGAGGGATGTTGGGAGATTCCACAAGATCAAGACCTCAGAGGTTCACCAAGATAGCCATCTTCTCAACTTCCAGATAACCTCACCTGGGTGACTGAGAATCTTCACAGACAACAAACTCTAATACTTTGTTGCACATAACAGTGGATTCCTTGTTGTGGAAAAACACAACTTGAGCCCATGTCAATTTCTTGCATGTAATATAAATTAAGAAATGACAAGAGGCTGAGTCAATTATTTCCAGCCCAACTGCATTTGCTACAGAGTCATCAATTGGCAGTGTGGTGCCCTGCAATTTAATTTGCTCTCTCTCAAAGATGACACAAAGAATTTCAAAACGCTAGATAATAAACTTGACAAGCCTCTTCACAGAATGAATGTAGACAAACCATTTTTGAAGACAAACCATGTTTAAATGAGTTTTAGAGCTCATCATCAACATGTGAAATCCAATCCACGGTTTTGTTTATGACAAGATGTTCAAAATGTGTGTCAATGGTCAGTAAGAGTCTCAGATTATATAAATAACTGCACCAAATCTAACAGCATCATTTGTATTTTGATATTCAGCACCAGTGACAATAGAGCTTCTCTTGCTGTAATCGTTGTGGGGTTTTTTGTTTTGTTTTTCAGATGTAGCTGAGTATGAGTGAGAAGGGCTATAATGTGTATGTTAGTGGGCAAGGAGAGAAACATAATACAAAGAAAGCAAAGAGCTGTTTTATGGTTTGATAAAACATAAAAAAGTATCAACTGATTGCACTGATTTGGTTTTGTTTAAGCGTTTACTGGGATTTGATATAAACTCTTCCAATTTTCAAAAAGTTAACATTAAAACAATCTGTTTTAAAAAGCTAGCGAATGACAAAAAGTCATATTCCTCAAAACAATCCTGCAGTATGGCAGAATGCATTATCCTGCAGAAAGAGGTGTGTATTTGACATGTAACATAGGTGTATGGAAAAATAGGGTTGAAAAGGTGTACGCAAGTTGACATACTTCTGATTTTACATGGAAGCTTTCATGGTTATCATGATTTAGAAAATAAAAATTTCATACAAATATTATGTTTTTAATTTAGCACCATACGTTTGATACGTTTGCTGGGTGTGATGAAGTGACTGTTGCACATGATCTTTTACTACCATCTGCTGGTTAAATTTAACAAATGCAATACAATACCAGAAAACCAGCATTGGCTGTGATTGAAGAGTTCAGCACTGACAAAACACTTCCTATTTTAACTGAAACTTTTCTTTAAAAAATTATATTTAATGTCAGTTATCTGTGCAGGCCAATCACATACCATGAAAAATAATGTCTTCATGGGCATTATTTTTGTACGTACAGAAGTGTACATAGGTTATTATATAGAGTCTAGCATTCAATTCAAAGTTTTTTTTTCTACATCATGCTTTGATTGGACCATCCTACTATTAAAACATGTTATTAGTCTTTACATTAAATAATTTTCCTAGTTTGTGCAAAATGTTTTTATATAAGCCTTTATTAAAGTAGTACTGGTTGCAATGCTAAGCTTTGCAACAAGACGGGCAATCACGCTGAATCTTGTTTACACAAACATCCCCGCCGTCTACTGTGCGTAGACCTATCACTTACTTAGACCACTACTTGGACCACATACCTGTTATGCTAATTCAGGAATTCATCAGACGCTCTAAGCACGTTCTAACTGTCCCAAATAACCAGAGAGGCAAAGCACCCACATGCCCAGAAAATCCACAGCCACTTATTGGACAGTGGAGACACCCAGCGTATGTGGCAGGGCATCCAGGTGATACGAACTACAGGTCAATTTCACCTGCCTGTGACAGTGACGCCTCAATACCAGATGCACTGAATGAACATAGAGTCAAGTAAGACCATCCCTCCCATCAACAATCAGGTACTCTGTCTAACCACAGCCGAAGTAAGTAGCTCATGAGTAGCGCTGTTGTTCCTACGTACCTCAAGACAACCACCATCGTCCCCGTTCCAAAGATGTCTACAGTGCCATGCCTCAATGACTTTCATCCCGTCGCACTCACACCCATTGTAATAAAGTGCTTCAAGAAGCTCGTCATAAGGCACACCAAGACCCAGTTACCACCCTCACTGGACCCCCTGCAGTTCGCGTATCATCCAAATCGCTCCCTGTACGATGCCCTTCATTTTGCCCTCACCCACCTGGACAATAAAGATACATACATATGAATGCTGTTCATAGACTTCAGTTCAGCATTCAACACAATCATCCCTCAGCACCTAACTGAGAAGTTTAGCCTGCTGGGCCTGAAAACCTCCCTCTACAACTGGATCCTGGACTTCCTTACTGGGAGACCTCAGTTAGTCCAGATCGGGAACAGCATCTCGAGCACCACAACACTGAGCACTGGGCTGTGTGCTCAGTCCACTACTCAGTCCATGCTGCTGACTGAAGAAATCACAACTGCATAGTCATCATCAAGTTTGCTGATGACACAGCCGTGGTGCATCTCATCAGTAAGAATGATGAGTCAGCATACAAAGAAGAGGTAAAAGCTAACTGCCTGGTGTAGAGCCCACAACCTATATCTGAACTTTGACAAAACTAAAGAGATAGTTGTTGACTTCAGGAGAACAGAGAGTGACCACTCTCCACTGAACATCAACAGAGCGTCTGTAGAAATCGTCAAGAGCACCACTTAACACCAGCTCCATCAGTAAGAAAGCCCAGCAGCGCCTCTACTTCCTACGAAGTCTGAGGAAAGCCCACCTCTCTTCTCCCAATCCTGACACTATTCTACAGAGGGACCATCGAGAGCATCCTGTGCAGCTGTATCACTGTCTGGTTTGAGGACTGCATCGTCTCAGATTGCAAGACCCTGCAGCTGATAGAGAGAATACTCTCCTGCCATCTAGAAAAAGGTACAATAGCAGTCAGCCCTCACAACCGGACTGTGCAATAGTTTCTTCCCTTAAGCCATCAGATTCCTCAACAAACAGAAAATTATACCAAACACACACACACACACACACACACACAACTGTATGAACTACACTGGACTGTACAAATCTCTCACTCATTGCAATGCCTTATCAAACTGCTTGATAATTTTTTTAATTGTTCGAATTTGTTTACTTTTGCTATTGTTGTAAAGTGCACTTTATAATATACAGTATACACACTGGTCAGTGCTATTTTGTTAATTTGTCTTGTAGTGTTTTGTATATGTCTTTTGGGATAGGTCTTAAGTCTGAAGCTCTGTGTTGTTTTATGTAGCTTTATGATATTTTATGTAGCACCATAGTCCTGGTTGAAATAACAACAAAAGCTTCTTGACTTGACTTTAGATTTTAAGTCCAAAAGTGACAGAATTTAATGATCACTTGCTGATTACTTGTGCTGTACTTCACAAGTCTGTGTTAGAACAGCTAAAGACCTTCTATCATTTTGTTCTGTTTGGACACAAATGATAAATTCATGAACTAGTTTGTTTTGTATGTTGAATAATGAGGTGTAAAAATGACAAGATCAATTCTGCTATCCATGGTTCTGAGGATGGAAGGAAGGAAGGAAGGAAGGAAGGAAGGACAAATGCTAGTCAGTAAAAAAGAACAGAATGTACACAATATACACCAGTGTACATGAAATACAGTAATCTACAGTAAACAAAGAATAATTCATAGTAAACATTAGTGATTGCTAGAAATAATTTAAGTTTAGTGGGCTGTTCAAAATGTCAGGTCCTTGTTCAAAAGGATTATTCGTTATTGACATACGTTAGAATTTATTATTTACATACACTATTTTACAGTAATCTAATTTGACTGATGCTTATCCAAAGCAAAACAACTAAGAAAGGACATAACTGAGCAAGGCTTAGGGTCTTGCTCAAGGGCCCCCAAAAACTGTAAATATATAAAAATAAATAAATAAATAAATAAATAAATAAATAAATAAATAAAAGTTTTTTTTGTTTTTTTTTACCAATTTCTTTAGTTGTTTGTTTTTCCTGTTTAGTGCAGCAATTCGATTTTATACTACAGTATGTTATTTTTATTCAGACCAATTTCTCTGAATCACTAACATAAGCTGTAAAATTAAAGAAGTATAAATCTATATAATAGATTGTATTTCAAATATAGCATCAGCTTTATTACTTAACATATTAATAATTCATTAGGCTATTGCATTACAGAGATAAAGCTTCACCGTTTGATCATGTTGGCAGTGAAGAGGTTATTTGACACAGGAATTAACTTTCACTGTGCATTTAATAGGTTTTTTTTTTGGAGGGGTGGGAGCTGACTGGAATCCTATTTAAGTGGTAATTTCCTAACTTGTAGGCTGACAAGCATTGTGTGATTGTGTGTAAAGGACCCTGCGAAGGGCTGGCATTACATCGCCATAGGATAACTGCCACAGTTGAATGGATTAATTACTCAAACAAACCTACGAGGAGGACAGTAGAGCAGCAGGTAACATTGTCACATCACAACTTCAGTGTCTCAGTTTTAAACCTGAGCTTTTCTCCATGTTTCCTCCTAGTTCACAAATAAATGAAAGTAAGTGGGTCCAATCCTATGTGTATTCCCACTTCACCTCTTAAAGAATAAATGAATTATTCTAACAAGCTTTCATATCATATATGAATAAATATATATCAATAAATAAATAAATAAATAAAATTATATATATATACGTATATATATATATATATATATATATATATATATATATATATATATATATATATATATATATATATATATATATATATATATATATATATGTGTATGTATATATATACACGTATATATATATGTACATATATATATACGTGTATATATATGTACATATATATATATTTTATGCATATTTTTTCATTGACATATATTTATTTTATTTATGTATTTATTATATATTATATTATATATATAATAAATACATAAATAAAATAAATATATGTATTTATTATATATACATATATATATATATATAATATAATTTTATTTTATTTATGTATTTATTATATATTATATATATAATAAATACATAAATAAAATAAATATATGTCAATGAAAAAATATGCATAAAAATATGCATACATATATACATATATATATATATATATATATATATATATATATATATATATATATATATATATATATATATTCATTCATTCATTCATCTCCGCTTATCCGATATATATATATATATATATATATATATATATATATATATATATATATATATATATAATTATTATTATTATATTTATATATCTTTTTTTTTTTTTTTTTATACCTTTTCAGATGTCAGTTTTCCTTCTTTGCGACTCACTTACTGATCGACTTACGTTCCCCTTTAAGGAGACCTGACGTAATATTACGCGCCTGCTTTCGTCTCAGCTCTGGACGTTTTCTCTCTCGCACGGATTGCAAACAAATCTCACGCACCCTGCGTCCCACCAGCCTTCCCTCTGCGCGCTTTCGGTGCAGTCCGCGCCCGAGCAGCGCGGGGGAAACGCGACGGCAGCGCATAAATGACCCAGGAGGACATCGTGCAGCAGTAAACAGGTATGCAGAACGTGTCGCCAAGGCAGACTTGTGATGAAAACAAGGAAACCGGTGATATGATGCTGCATGATTTCTGCCTGTAAGACACACGAAGGACTGTATAAAAGACACATGGAACACATGCAACAAAGAGGATTTATTTTGCTACATTTTATATGCACGTAGCATTGGCTGTAGTGTTGGGTTTGGAAATGTTGGATGCAGCTGTGACTGCGCACTACAGATGTTTGGATGCAGATGGTATGCGGCGTGTGAGTGCGGTTTAGCGTGATGTTTTCGAGATTCTGCACGTGAAAAATTGTCTGCAATACGTTTCTATAGATGTGTATTTCCTATAAGTCTGTATGGATCATTTTACTGATAGCTGGACGCGTGCTGGTTTTGTGCCTCGTGGGTCGTGACAGGTGCAGAAAGCTTGCGTGTTAGGGCCTGGTGTGACCTTGCACAATTTGTGCCCGTGTCGCAAATTATTACTGATGATCTTTAAGTATTATCAAGGCCCTTGTTGTCAAATAATAGATGCACCAGACAATTTTTTGGAGTACTCAGCCACTGAGAAGATTCTGCCCTTCTCATTTCTTCCATTCAGATCATGGGACATTCAGAACAACGTGTCCTATTCAAACTAAGGTCTTACATGTTTCTAATTAAAATCACATTTAATAATGATTGCTCTGTTGAAAAATCCGACACAATTTACCCAGCTACAAGCTGTCAAAACACTGGCTGAGCTTCTCAAGCTGGTAGACCATCTTTTCCAGTTGGTACGTTTTTTTGCAGTCTTATTGCTTGTCATGTCTTATTGCTGTTTTTAATGGTATAACAAGAACTTTCATCAAACATTGTATTAACAGCAGTAATTCAGAAATTGTTTCCTTTCTATTGGCACATAACACCATATTTGACCGGTTTGACCAGCTGTGCCTGTGTTTTGGTAGCTGGTCAAACTAAGCTGGATTTTTCACACAGATCTGTGAGGCCTGTTATTTTCCTGCTCTTTTCTCTACTCTGTATCACTCCACTTTCACAGCATGTTCAAACCCAATCATTACACTTTGGGCTTCTCACATTCTGGAATAGTGGCCGTCTCCATGGAGACTTCATTCACCCTGTTGGTGTGCAGCTTCATGTGTTTTGTTTTTCTGTGTATGTCTTGTTCAGTACATTTCAGTGTCATCCATGGCAAAAAGCACCATTTCTCTCAAGTGTTTATTTATATTACACTATCTATGCAACAATACTATTAAGAGCAGCTTATAAATGGCCTAAAGGGGTCATGTCCCTTGTGTTTCATAGATAAAAATACTTCCATATATTTTTTTGCTATGCTCACATGTTGTTAGCTAGCTGGATTCATATGGAAGCAATGGTTTATATGAGAACTAGAGGATAATAAGAAAATATACAGTATGGTATGAGGAAATGAGGGTGGGTTGATTTATATGTAGCCAGACTGTAGATTCATGTAGTCAATCTGTGATAGCCATGTCACCTATAACAGCTTCTAGGTTTCTGTGTATTTGGATTAGGAATTTTCTAATATTTTCACTGATAGATCCATAAAACATGGGGCATGGTGGCTTAGCGGCTAGCTAGTTTATTAAGTCATGCATGGTAGACTGATTGGCATCTCTAAGTTGTTCATAGTATGTAAAGGGTTTTGTGATTGTGTACACATTTGTGCCTTGCAATTAGTTGGCACCCCAGCCAGGGTGTGATCCCTATAATCTCCATAATAATAAATAATTATGTATTTTTCATGAACAATTCAGCACTTTGTCAACTCTTATTTCTAAAGATGCTTGTTTTATAAATAAAAACCCCATTACTGGTTAATTATGTATAGTGTAACACTGACTGGATCTATTTAAATTTCTTTGATTACATACACTAAAAAGTACAGGTTGACAGGAAATATTGTAGTCTAGAATATTCTGAGCTAATTGGAAACTTAGAAATTTGCACTGATTGGTCATATGAGAGTATGAAACAACATATGAGAGTATGAAACAACAAAAAATCTAGACTCTTCAATTAAATGGGATTGTATGAACGATGACAAATTAAATGTAAAAACAATATTAAGTGTCTTAGTAAAGTAAGAGCTATGGTGCATCTTGGCTCCAGATTCTACAAGTCTCTGGAATTCCATTGGCGGTATGGAACACTGTAATGTTCTTAATTATCAAACCATTTAGTGAGCCTCCTGACCTGTGGATAGAGTGAATTTTCAAGAGATCATCAGGAAATAATTGTTTTATTGTGATTGTTTTATTGTATGGATTTGCAGTTATCCTTCTCTCTAAGCAGACAAGAGACCCAAACCATGGCATATTTTTGGTCCTTGGCTTCTCAGGCGATCAAGAAACACACATAACATCTCCAAAGAGGAAACATCCTGGAAGATTCAAGAGTACCAATTATACTGCAGATTCTGGTGGTTCAGCATGACAGAGTAATGAGAATGTTTTCAGTTTGCCAAGAACTATAAAGTATGTGAATGTCCTAGAAATACATGAATGTTTCTTTTTGACTGTGACTCATAAGGAGATACTAAATCCAGAATTATACAAATGGGAAGTAGGGAGATATGCACATTTGTGTTACAATAAATAAACAAATTATATACGCCGTATGGCCAAAGGTTTGTGGATACTTGACAGTCACTCACATGTGAGGCATCCCCAAACTTTTGCCATAAATTTGGAAGCACACATGTAGGATGTCCTGTATGCTGTAGCTTTACAATTTCCCTTTACTGGAACTAAGGGGCCCAAATATATTCCAGCACGGCAGTGCCTCTGTGCATAAATAAAGGTCCAGCAAGACATGGTTTTCCAGGGTTGAAGTACTAAAACTCAGGTGGCCTGCACATAGCCCTGACATCATCCCCAACTGAACACCAACTGCACACCAACTGCACTCTTAGCCTGATATGATTGTCCAACCTCAATAATGTTCTTGTAGTTGACTGAACACATGTCCCCAAATCCATGCTCCAAAATCTAGCAGAAAGAGGTTATTATAAAAAAAAAAGAATTTCAGAACTTACAAGACTTAAAAAACAGCAGAAGGCTGTTTTATGCTGATGCAAGCACTTAAAGACCAGCATATTTATGCTGAATCAGTGAAAAATTCTGTAAAATCTACTTGGTTATGTAACTTGAAAAAAAGTAAATATGAAAAAAATGTTATATGTTATGAAACATTGCTGATTACATGTTCAGTATGAGTTTAATCACTTTAGCTTAATCCCTTCTGCACATAATAAATAATTAAAACACAAGCATGTTCACAGGGGTCTATATACCACCCCCTTAAGGTCAGGTTAGCTTTATTGTGTAACCTACAAATGAATAATATTGACTTTGTCTTTGTTTCCAGTAGTCTAGATATTGTTATCATTGTGTGTTTATTATGGTGAAATAGTGACTGGCAGATATTCAGCTTCATCTGAAAAGCTTAGCTCAGGGCAGCTGTGCCTTTCAAACCAGACTGTGGACATCCCAGTGACTGTAAAGAAGAATGATACAGCACATTTTACAACGTAGTGATGAATATGACCGATAGTTGAAAGAATAGGGGTTGAAAGAAAAAAGCTATTGATCAAAGATGTCTTCAGTCCTTTTAATTTGTGTGAATATTTATGATCTGTGGCCGTGCGTGTGTGTGTTTGAGTTCGTGCGTACACTGTTGGGGTGGGGGGTTGCTAGCAATGTGTTAGTGAGTGACTCAGTTTTTCTCTGCATGGTACTGAGTCATGTTCAAAGGAGTCCCAGGGTGCATCTAGTAGTTAGTGCACCCTAATTAGACTGGTACAATAACCCATTTCATTTTCAGAAACATGCTCCACAAGACATCTCTCAAGATATAAACCAAATACAAAGAAAATCCTTCCATCCTGTCAGTTGTGCTGTTGTACTGTATATTTTTTTTAGATGTATCACAGACGAGTACAGTATAATAGTTAAAAAAACTGTACACTACCGAGGAAGCAAATATACTGCCAAGGTGTTGCTTGTTAGAACAACTACTTAACTAACAACCAAATAGGTACATCTATAAACCAGTTCTAATCTTTAGGCTTCCCTGACAAAACATGCATGTTATTTTTCACACAAATTGCAATGAGTGTGGATTTCTGGCTATGTATCTAAATAATTCAAGGTCATATTTTCACTTGGAGTTGCTAAATGCTTTGGGATTCAGAAAACCCGAGAGAATGCACAGTCATCAAGTAAACCCGTTTTAGCATTTTGGCACAGTTAAGGCATACTCTTGCAGAAAATCCCTTGTACAAATGTATAATACAAAGGACACCTTCTAACCAAACTCACAGAATATGTACTTATGTCCTCTTTTTTGTTTTGCTATATGTAGACCGAACATACTAAAATCTAATGATCACAAAAATCGAATAAAGATGGGATTTTATTAAACATGACACTTATGACAGGCGGCACAGTTAAAGTTAAATTTCACACATACTCCAGATTTCCACATGGGTTTCCTCTGGGTTCTCTGGTTTCCTTTTGCCTGTAAATTTATACTTAAGCTTAAAGTATTAATTAAAGGCATTTAATTCAGCCAGCTTTTATCAGAAATTTCGCTCAAGATTTCTATTATTACCATTTTTTCCTGACCTTTTCGTACTTTCTGTTCTGTTGGGGTTTAATAACATGACTAGGCAAACTTATGTTTTGGCCAGATACATGAAGATACATTGAGAAATTCCGAAAACTGTATCAGCAATGGCAGATAAGTGGCTTTTACACATCTAAGTTTACCTTATTTTGGTAAAAAAAAAAAAGATTTTTGGCGTTTACACCATATTCTATATTCTAGTGAAACCAGAGGCTTAATGATATGTCACTGGATTGGGTGTGTCTAGAAAAGGTTTGGCAGGGCAAATGAAAAGTTATTGAGAATAAGCAGTATTTTCTAGTGGTCCTGGCTTTTGCACACACAAAAATTAGTGAGTGGCAGGAAAGAAGGGTGTAAAAGTGAGTAAACTTACTAAAATTACTAACTAGGAATCTTAACAGTGATTCAGGAACAATTTATGAGATACTCTGAGCAAAAAAGTCAACTTTTATCTTAGAGAGGAGGCGGGGTTAGGTATGACACGTTCTTTTAAAGACTGTGACTGGTTGTTCAACATTAAAAATAGGAATGCTTTCAAAATATGGTCTTTTATAAACCTTTGTCTATTATAAAACTTTCTCTATGTTAAGATATTTGAGGCTACAACATGTAGGTTATTACGTTCATGACCTATCATATTAGAGATGCGCTAAAAGCTGTATGTTACATATGTAATAAATGTAACGTAAATGTAACCCTTTTAAGGGTCAAAATGCTCTGTGAATAATCTTTATCTTTACTAGGATCTTTTCTTTAATTTTAAGGGGAAATTCCCACATTTCTGAGAATTTTCGTAGAATGTCGTCACTAGGTACAACTCTTTGCACTAACAGTTTTCATGAATGCGCGCCCTGAATTTCAACTTCAGCAAGATAGACTTCAACAAAGAAGGAATTTTCTGGTTATGCACTTGCACTTTTTGACCATATAGTACACAGTTATAGAAAGGATTTTTTTTCCCAGCAGAGATGAGGTTTCCCTTTTAAATCTAGTTCCTCTCAAGGTTTTTTCTAAAATTTATATATGCAGTTTTGTTGACTTTTCTATTTGCTGTGGGTGTCAGGAATGAATTGATGTATTGCTCAATGCTATAATGTTAGTGACAGATTAGTATTGCAATAAAACTTAATGCTAAGTGGCTAATTCTGCATCTGCTTCAAGTTGCAACCGTCTTCAAAAAATCAGTAGCTCTATATTTTTTTGAACCTCAGTAATTCTGGATGGTGTGTTGCTTTGTCCTTTTTTCCCCCAGGCTGCTTTGAGCCAAGGTGTTTAAGCTCAGTGTGGAGAAACAAGGGAGGGAAGATAGGAGCGAGACACTGATCCTCAGAGAGTGAGCTAGCTCGCCTCCATGTCTTCACCTGTCAATAAAAGATCTACATCTGGGACCCGCAGGTAGGGTGCTAGTATTTTTTTAATTAATTTTTTAATTGTATTTATTTGTTTGTTTGTTTGTTTGTTTGTTTGTTTGTTTGTTTGTTTATTGGGGGGGGCGATCACCTGTAATCTCTCTCCTGTCACATTCCTGAGGCAACTTAACTGCACCCTTTTACTTTATTCTTTCATTTATTCCTGTTTTTACTGCTTTACTCTAAACTTTTTCTTCATTTGACCATGCAAAAGCGACACTATATGCTGTTTTTTTTTCATATTATATGCTACTAGAGTTTGAAAATATGGAAACAGAATTTTGGGGTCAGAAAATTTATATATCACATCTGAAGATTAATTTTAGTTTGCAGCAAACATTTATTCCTTAATTAAGTGCTATTTCATTCTCTTTCTCTCTGCTCGGCTATGGCAGCTGTATAACTTTGTGGTTTTAACTGTGTTTTCACTCTTGGTCTCTTTTTCCCCAAGAAGATGGATGATTGCCTTAAGCTGTCATGCTGAGTAAAAGATTTTAAAGTCAACATACCGAGCACAAATCCTTGCAATTGCTTCTCGTATAAGATGCATTAATGTAATTACTAATTAGAGTAGCAAAATTTGACCTAGAAGATTTTATGTGATTATAACAGAAACGACAATAGATTGAAATATATGTTAATGATATATTTTGTCTTGGAGTTGCTGGTGGTGTGATTGTCTTCAAGTTACTAAGGTATGTTTAAACATGTGTATGCTTGCAAAAGTGATTGCAATTCTTTTGCAGATATATGAAATATTTGTGGGAAAGTATTTGTAGAAGTAATAGTAGAAGTCAGCATTAGAAGCAGTAACATCTTTGCTTCTGGTAGAGCCCAGCTCTCTGCCTTTCTGTCTTGTCTCTCTTCTCAGATTCAATCCTCTGAAGGCCCTGCAGCCCAAATGGCGCTTGCAGCAAATACTGTCTTCTCCTTCTGCATCCCCTCCGTGAGCCTCAGATTCAATACCCTCTTTAGGTCATGGTTATAGCAGAGCGCACTACTGTTAGTAGTTATTTAAAAGTGCAATCCACCCATGAAGCCAGAGCCAACCTAAAACCATCCCTTAACTCATATTAAGGATATAAATGAACTGTATCATTAGGTAAGGTAGAGAATTAATTTATCTTCTCTTTTTAAAAGAGCACGTAATGTCCTATTGACCCAGACCATCTCTTTTGATGTTGAAAAATACATTTTCAGTTCATTAAATAAAATTAGTTGTATAACAGAAGAGTGTCAGTAATGCCACAGCTCCGCATGGTCATGGCTCCTGGATCTCTCTCCTTTGTCCACACTAGTCAGTTGTGGGGGTATGCGGAAGCGGGTAAACAGCCCTTTTATTTTAGTGTGCTATGCTCTTGAGCGTCAATCTTTGAAGATGCTATGCTTCATCTTTATTGTCTAGCCACTATTGTATGATTAGGGAGAGGTGGAAAATGGCAATTAACCAAATAGGAAAGGAAACGGGGAATTTATTTTTCAATGATTAAAGTATAAATAGGTATAAAATTAAAAATAGCAGGTGTCCAATTTATCTTCTAATACACCTTTAACAATGTAAACATTGGGGATCCTCTTACTGGCAGGTGCAACTGTACAGATCTAAATAGCAAAAATGGCATAGACCTATTTAACTTTAAAAATTAAAATCCAAAGATTTATCTATAGTTCCTGCATCACACAACATTTTTACAATTAGTAAATATGCGGTGTGTCCACTTATCTTGTATTTGTTAAGTCAGTCCTTCAACCTGTGCCAACTTAAATAGAATTGCCATGTTGTTTGAAATAACTGTATTTCTATGTTGGCTGAAAAGATATTGATAAATAAGGATGCTACAGAGCCAAGGACAGGCCACAAAAATATCTTGTTTGTGCATAATGTAGTAAGTTTTAAGTGATGAAATAAATCAAAGTCAAAAAAACAAATCACGCACATGTTTTATGGCCAAAATATGGTTGGAAAGAATGGAAATATTAAGGCAGTATCAAATTGTGAGCAATTCAATCCAGTTTATTCTGTAGTGCACATACTGTCTGTAACACAATCACTGTAATCTAGATATTATTTAAATGATTCTTGTGGGTTTTTGTTTGTTTGTTTGTTTGTTTGTTTGTTTGTTTGTTTTCTTTTTTAAAAACCAAACAAAAATATGCAATGAAAAAAATATTTTAGATATTTTTCTATATTTAAAATTTTAGGAAATGTTCTGATTCCTATTTTTTTTTTTTTAGCCAAAAATGTTAAGTAAATACAGTGTGTCGGGGCTGGTTAAGGGTTGGGACGATCAATGGCTTCTTTCTTATGGGAAATTGCAAACTTTAGTGGCTGTTGTGTATGTAGCTTTTGTTTCTTGATATCTCGAGATCTGTGTGACAGAGATACTGAATTTAAGCAAACATCTAAAATAGTACACAGAGAGTATATAACTTAATAACCTATTATTTATTAGACAAATTTATTAGGGTTTTAATCCCTTTTTTTGCTTCCACTTCTGTACAATTAAATATAGCATCTCTCACCACACAGCATCATTAGCATTGCACTTGAACCAGTCCATCTTATAGAACACAGTACGATGGACGTCCTCTGGTGCCCATGTCCCTGACTGTCTCTCTCTGTCTGCTATCAGTAATGATACCAGATTTCTTATGTCTGCATTATGTCCATTATGGTTTTTGTTTGTTTGTTTTTGCTTCTTTGGCCGTATCCACATATCTCTCCCCATACCCATCCATGCAGCCTTGGACAAACTATGTTAAAGGAAAGGCATGTAAAAGCTTCTAAATAAAGCTTTGCTTCTGAATGGTTTGTTGCTGTGATAAAAAAATCATTCTGGGTTGGGAGATAAACCTATTCTGTGGCTTGTTGAGCTTTTGGCATTAAAACACTTTTGCACTCTTGAATGTAAATAAACCACATTCATAGCTACTGGTTTTTCATGGCGTATGTGCAAAAGATCTTGCAGCCTGTGTTAGGACCTTGTATCATTACTTCAACAGTTCAGTAAACATGGAAAACGGTAACACAGTTTCTAGTCTCTCAACCCTTTAAATGAACGTTGCTTAAATGCTTGGCAGGCCTACCCAACCTGGGGATTTATTTCCCACTGAAGGGAAAAATTAAAGAGCATTTATCCTTTAAGCTTCCCTTAATTCACTGTTTATAGTATTTGCCTAGTGTTTGCCTGCTGCTTGGTTTAATATTTTCTGCTTTTGGGGAGTACACTTAAGGTAAGAAGTGCTTCAGTGACATCTAAGTTCTGACAGATTGTGCCCTCAAACGATTAGTTTCATGTCCAAGGGCAAAGTTCCTAAGAACATGTTTAAAACAGGTCTAAAACAGAATCCTCACTTAAAATATACGCTTACTGGACACTTTATTAGAACTTTGTACAACTGGTCATTCATTCATTTATCCAATTAGCCAATCCAGAGCACTACATTGAGTTCCTCTCCTCTCAGCCAAGAACAGGAATCTAGGTCAATAAAATTGAGTATCTGAAGACTAGGAAAAAAAATTGTTTTTTGTGGCTATTTTCACTGCGGTGACATCAATACTTAGCTTTCCTTCTTCTCACACCTCTTTTTGTTAACTGTATCCTATTGGGGTAAAACAGATTAAAAATATATGACCCAATTTTAGAGCAGATTTTGTTGTTTTATTTATTTATTTATTTGATTTTTTTATCTAGTCTTGTTTGTAAAGGTCGTTAACGAAACAGAAGCACTGATATTTCAGAAGCTGAACAATGATTGACATGCATGATTAATCTATCTACATCTTTTACCATTAAAGGTGTAAAACCCTCACTGGACAGTTAATATTGACTTTCTGGCTTAAGTTGTTTATGAGGGTCATGAAGTGATTTTAAACCACTTAACCACTTTGTGTATACTTTGCTTAAAACTTCAAAAAATAGGTGTCTGGGAAAAGAAATAAATCCAAAAAACGTATTTAGTTTAAAACAGAATACAGGATCACGAGCATCCCAACCCTTTGCAGGTGTGTAGGTGTGTAGGTGTATGCAGTTATGTGTAGTCCCATGAGTAATGATCTGTTCTTGTATGTGGGTCAGTTTTGACTATTGCAGGTTTATAGAGCTAGACTACACACCCATGGAGGCAGGCATTATGGTCTCTATGAGGCAGAGCCGAGGATTTGTGACACCCAAGTCTCCAGAGCGCCACTGTCGGTCAGAGCGTCATCCATCAATTGCCCATTCTTTCTGTCTCAACCTATGTCCTGTGTTCTTTTACTTTCTCCGGCAATACTCTAGCATGAATTATTCTCCTCATCTTATGTTTTTTTTTAATTAGACTGGATTGCATATCCAGGACACTTATTAACCATAATGCACTATATATTACTGACTGGACTGCTTGCTCAGGCTTTATCATCTGCCTCGAGGCTAATTTCAGTTTATATACTGAAAGATAAATTCTTTCTTGTTGTTTTTTGCTAAATCATAGCATATAAATCAGCTTGAAGATTTTTTGTTAATTTCTGACATTTGTGTGTATATGTTTTTCTGTTTCTTCAGAGATGATGGTCCCTGTGAAGTTACTCACCCTGTGTTGTGGCATGTTAGTGATTATAATGTAGACAGGCATGTTTTGTTGTGCAAGAGAGCAGTTTATGGCTAATTTTTTTCTATTTTGGATAATTAGTGACATCACAAAATGCTCTTCACCATTGGCCTGTGTTATATATTTCCATTTACAGAAGCTGCTTTAACGTTTTCCTTTTCTCCCTATGCTGTAGGCGGAGTCCAGCACCTGTCAGTAACCGCGATCCCTATGGCAATGCTTCTCTCAGCAGCAGCAGCAACTCAGGATCATGCAAGGGGAGTGATTGCAGCCCCACCCCCAGGTTGGATGCATATTAGAAATTAAATAAATGCATTCAGATTAGAGGTAAAAAGTTCATGGCATGATAACTTTGCAATCTAGTATCATGCTTTCCCAATATTATGTGCTCAATAACTCATATAGAAAGAGACTGGCTTAACAAAACAACTTTCTTCCATACTCCTCTTCCCAAGGCGCCATATGAAGTACACTTCCTGCACGGATAACCATGGTATTAAACCACCTCCTCCTGAGCAGTACCTGACCCCTCTGCAGCAGAAAGAGGTGTGCATCAGACATCTGAGGGCAAGGCTCAAAGAGACAGTTGAACGACTCCAGGACAGGTAAAATCCCTATGTGGAACCTGATGAACCATGACTCACACTGCCAAAAAGAAAATCATTATGTAATCAAAGTCTCAAAGTTCGCAAAAACACAAATGTTTGTTCTTTCAGATTTAACCCAGTAACAGGCAGTTCATTAATATGGTTACAAACATTTATCATAATTCCAATATATAGTGTTCATAAATATATCTGCAACTTTTCCCATTGTTCAATAGATTATAATAAGTGTTTGTGAAATAATACATCCACAATGAGCTGATTTTCTTTTTTTTAAAGTATAGCTTGGACATCGACTTGAAAGCACCAGGTGTTTATATCAATAAAAATGAATATACCTTGTTTTTTCGAATCATGTCCCTTATATTTATATATGAGTTGTGATACAACCTGTTACTGTTTGGTTCCTTTGTCGCTTACCTGTAATAACTTCTCAGGAGTACACTACAAGTTGTCAGTCAGCTCTTAGGTGGATTTATCAGCACTTTCACAATCAAGATTTATTATGCTAAGTTGTTGCTTTACAACAATTATCAATATAACTATGAATATATATCTGGAGTGCTGGAGAAGACTGCGCAATGGTCTGGTTCTTACATCATTAAGATCTTGGCACTCGTGAAAAAAATGTTGTGACATCATATAAGCTTATTGAATGTTGCTATAGCATCATTGTGTGCCTTAATTAAAGCAAAAGACGGTCCAGTGAAATGTTACTGTGTTAGTCAATAACTAAAAATATTTTATTGTAATTTTATATCTAAGCACTTGGAAATTATTAAAGTTGTGCCATTGTGTACAGTAGGCACTTATACTGTTAGCTTAAATGGGCAACTCAACTTGCCGATAGATATCTATAGCTTCTAATTATTAGTTTCTGTTAAAGGGTTAAAGTGATTCAATTTAAATTAATTATGTTTGCAGAGTTTTGCATTTTATTTGGGAAAAAACTCTGAACATGTGCATTTGAACTGCTTCACATCTGGTCATTAATTCCATAGCACACATTCTATTGTGCATGAAAGGTCCCGTGTCTTCCCCCACCCCCACCCCCACACACACTCCTTTACCTCAATCTTTTTTCCTCTTATGCATTGCTGTCTATCTTTAACTTTCTTTCTCTGTTTGATACACAGACAGATAAATGGCCAGACATGCCACATAGTGTAGTATCCTTCTTTAGAATACACTTAGAGTATACATACATACAACTTGTAGAAGTGAGACATGACCAAAATACATTTGAATTATGCTATAAAATACTTATTCAGAAAGTAAAAATCTTATTTCATGTTTTTGTCCCAGCACACATAAAGCACCTTGAATTACTATTATAAATGTCTTATACAAATTAACTTGACTTTTCTTGCTTACTTCTCATGTACTCAGAGACACTGAGATAGATGAGTTGCGGACTCATTTGTCCCGGATGCAGGAGGACTGGATTGAGGAGGAATGCCATCGTGTTGAGGCCCAACTGGCTTTGAAGGAGGCACGCCGGGAGATCCAACAGCTTAAGCAGGTGATTGATGTTGTACGCTCCAGCCTGGGTGAGGCAGACTCAGGAGTGCAGAAGTGCTTCCAAGACATCAATGTCCAGAATCACAAGTTAGATACCCTGCTGCAAAGCATGGAGCTGGCACAAGCCGGAGTGGCAAAAGTTACAGAGGCCCCAAATGGGGGTGGGGCGGTGGGGGCAGGGCCGTGGATTGGTGAGGGGTCAGTGGGCTCTTGTGAAGGCTCACCGGCCCACTCAGTAACCCGCAGCTCTACCTACACTAAACTTAGTGAGGTTGCACCACCCGAACGCAATGAAAGTGGCAGTGGCTCGGATGTGGCTTGCTGCCTGTCAGCAGAGGGTACTCAAGACAGTGGTTTTGTGTGCTGTGGGGAGATGGAAGGGGCTGGAGCCACACGGGCTGAGCTGCTGCTGGAGGCGGCTTGCCTATCAGAGGAAACGGCATCACTGCTAAACGCTTGTTCACGCTTGCCCCACTCAGCTACATACGAGGCACTGTGCTGTGGAGAGCCACGGATGTTGCCAATGCGTTGCAGCTTGGGTAGAACTGCTGGAAGAGAGGCAGCCTTGAGCATCAGCAACCCCTGCTTGTCGCATCACCACCTCTACCTGCACCACCTGCGAGAACAGGCAATTCAGACAGAATATGATTCTGGACCAGCCTCTGCCCCAGTCCATGGAGCTGCTTTTGGCTCAGACTTGGACACTATTGCTGAGGTTCGCACTTTCCGCTCTCAGGCCTGCAGCCCCACCTCCACCTGGCTGTCAGATGAGGGTGACGATCTAGACTCTGTCACCTCTGAGTCTGTTGTCACGGCCACAGCTGGTGGGAAAGCTGTTTTTACAGGGACACAGGTCTCCACTGAGCCAGCCCTGGCACTAGGTGCCACCGAGGCAGTTGTCACGATGGCTGTAGTTGATGATTCTCTGTCTCTGTTGCCCACAGCAAAAGCTATGGCAGAAAATGATGCTGCACAAAATCCTTCCGCACAAGATACATCCCCAAGGCCTGATTATACCTCCTGCCCTGTGCCAGAGATGCCATTGGTGGAGAACCCAACCCCACAAACCACACAGCCACAACGTGTAGCCTCAGAGACCAACATCAGTGGGGTGACTGTTGTAGAGGTGAATGAGGATATTGAAGAAAGCCAAGAAGAAGGTGCCACAAGTACAACAAGCTCTGGCTGTGGTGTGCCTGTAAAGAGTTACTGGAGCCGCCATTTTTTAGTGGATCTTTTGGCTGTGGCAGTGCCAGTGGTACCCACAGTGGCGTGGTTGTGTCGGGGCCCAAGGCGTGAAGGCCAGCCCATGTACCACATTGGGGCATTGCTGCGCGGTTGCTGTACCGTAGCCCTGCATTCCCTGCGACGAGGGGGGGGTCTGCGCCATTACCCTGCAGGGGGAGGGGGGCCAGGAGGCATAAATATATGAGATCAGACCTTGAGCACCAGAGAGATTCTCAAGCTGCTCACAGTGCAGTTTTCAGATCACACTGGCAGATCATTGGGTGTTAAAGAACAGTTGACGGCAGGTCAGGAGGCAAGATTAGCACTGCACCTTTGGTCTTAAGTTAAATCCTAACAATCTTAACTCTAGTTCTGATGTAGGATGGAAGAAAGTGGGAAACGTGTTTTATCGATAACGTCAGTCCTTTCTGGTTTTATAAAATGGTACCCTTTATTTTTTAAAACCTCATCTGTGACCCAGTTTTCCACAATTAGTTGGCAAGAGAGGAAGCTGCTTGTGGTCATCTGACACCACAATGTTGGTATTTGTAGGGGCATAATCAGAGTGATGAAAATAAAATGCTTAACTCATTGTCTTCCTGTGTCCTGATCCCATGATGTACTCTTTTGGTCAAATTCAATAAGACGTGGCTTTAAAAACTATGTGTGTTAATACGTGTGAGTTTGTGTTTGTGTTGTGTTATTGTGCTCTGTAGCTGAAGCACCTGAACAACTGGGCATGATCATTGCTGCAGCAGTTGTAGGTGCATGGTTAGTTCTCCCATTCTTGTACTGCTAATCTATTTATAAGCTTCATATAGACATAGACTGGTGTTTAAGGTGGCTTCTCCTGCTAGAATGTAATCCATAGGCAAAAAAGTACATGACACGTATTAGCTTTATTGTGGTATTCTAAACCAAAATGCGTCTGTGAAAGACAAAGTACAATTTTAGGATGTATGGGCCTCGAAATGGGCTAAAATCAAAGCATTGGAGGATGCATGAAGAACAAGCAATCATACAATGTTTATAGTAATAATAATTCTACTTATTTATGATCAATTTAAAATCGTGTGAGATTTATGTAGAGGTATTCCTTTCTTTTTTTCACTTTGAGAATGTGTCAATATTAGTAGTCCCTGTACTGTAGTTATACTGTCTCATTTTTCACTTTTTTGTGAAAAAGTGTCTCCATGAAAATGTCACTTTCGACTGAATCGGATCTATATGGTGACATTTATTGATATCACTTGCACTACAATTCACTTTATCACAAATTTACTTGAAGTTTAGTGTGTATGCAATATTTAAAGGCAGATATTCACAGAGACCACAGATTCAGCTGACCCAATCATGTACACATATGTAGGTAGTGTACAAATTGCAGCCATGTGTGCTAATCAGAAATAAATCCTAAAGCACCGTCTAGCCAGTTAATATATGAAGAAATTGCTGTTTTAATCTTGTGAATGTCTACATCTTTGATCACAACCTTCATTAGTTGCCTTTTGCTGTAAACGCCCCTCTGTGTGGAGTCACGGCTGTCAGCTGGCATTTATCTTTGGCAATGTACATTCACATGTGCATTGTGAAGCCAACATATAATATTGTAGCTGTTCATGTTTTTTCCTCCTAAAACCACACGACAATCTCTGTGTTGTGCATTCTCTATTTTAAGTAAATAAGCTAGTCTCCTGCTGGCTGTTTAAGCACGTGTGTGTGATTGTAAGACACTGAACATGTGGCGTATATTTCATTTGTTTTTATGCATTTCTGATTTTATATTTTATTTTAAGATTGTTTTAGATAATGATTGTGTGGCCTTTGTATATTATTTGTACTGAAATGGTCAAAGGACGTTCAAAGAATGCCATTGTGGTCCAAATTCTTTTGGGCAGCAATTCATTACCTCTTATTTCTAAGCTTATCAAGAGCCATTTAAATGCTTCAATGCTGTTGATTGCAGGATGAAAGCACGAGGTTTGCACTGAAGTGACTGATAAGACCTTGAACGTTTTCTGTAAAGCCATATTCTACTAAAGGATAGTGTGTGTAACCTGTATTCTAATCTGAGTAATGTACATGATTTAATGAAGTACACCTTGTGTGGTAGCAAGGGGACTTCAGTTTGTGTGAGGGGTTGTGTGCATTTGGAAATGAGTGCATTCCATTGCAATCTTCCTGTTCATTTGAGTCTTATTCTAACAGATTTATGAATCAAATTAACCCGACAAACTAATATTCACTTTACATGTAACAATGAATTGCCAACTAGAGTCCAGATTTCAGCAAAACATCACATGATCATGAATAATCATGGCTTTATATGGAAGACTAAAGCCCTGTTCACACTGCAAGTCTTAATGCTCAATTCGGATATTTTGCTCAGATCTGATTTTTTTTGTTTGGCTGTTCACATTACCTTTTAAAATGTGGCCTATATCAGATACCAGTGTGAACTGTTTGCTGTTTCTTTCTAAATGTTTGTGTAATGGCAGCACAGAGACGCAGTGTTTTGAAAATTTTCAGATGTCGAGGGCAACTTTTGATTATTTGATCCATTTTGTAGGCGTAGTCACGTTTGTGTGCGTACTCGCCGGGACATAATTGTGACGAATGTCGATGTAGATTGACGTAAAAGTCGCATCAAATCTGCCTCGGTTGTTCACACTGCGGCTGATTCAGTCTGATTTGGGTCTGATTCAGGACCACATATGGAAGTGGTCTGAATCGGATTTGAAAAAATCAGATCTGGGCTAGATTTGAGTGTTCACACTACTCCTGAAGAAGTCTGACCTGGTCACAGTGACCCCAGAAAAATCAGATTTGGGCCACTTTTACCTGCAGTGTGAACAGGGCTTAAGATTTATTTAGACACTCTCTTCACCTTATATCAGTAACACCACAAAGCTTTTAGAATTTGCAGGCCAACATTGCTTAGAACACTGATATTTGGAATTTGGGCATAGTATAGTTACTTGATGATGTGCTTTAAAGTCTCTAGGTTTGGTATTTATCTCGGCATACAACAAAAGAACAGAATGTCACATGCATCACATATGAATGATAGCACTCTATTTTTTTAGCATTGCGTAAATTATGTTACACTTCCACACAATGTGTAAAAATGAGGTAAAATGAGGAACAATAAAATTGTTTCTTTCAATGTTTGTAATGTCATTTATGTCAATTTGTTTGTCCACAAAAAAAGTATGGGTTAATAAGTCAATACTTAACTGTAAATCAGCTATTTTAATAGTAATCCTATAGTGTACAGGAATCCTTGTTCACAGCTGTCATTTCATGCTACTCTGTATAAAAAAAGACTATATTAAACAGCATGGTGAATATACTCCCCTCTTTTGTTCAAATGTTTGTCCTTTTAGCCATTTTAAAAATGTCTTCAACTATTCCGCTCAATACATGGTTCATCAAATGGGCTGCAGCACTTAAACACCTTCCCAGCAGTCAGGGGTTGAAACTAGTCAAAACATTACACCATCTTATTCTACAAGAATTATTTATTTGCTTTTATTACAAGTAGGTTGAGGCTACATTTGAATACACTGTAACTGTCATAGAATTTACATATTGACAGATCGAGCCATCAACTATTTATACAGTTTGAGAAGACAACTAAAATGAACATATATATTTTTTTAAAAACAAAGACTAATTCAATCTTCCTTGGTTACAGTCCGGCAGTGCAAGTCCTTCTTGGCACGTAGTTGTGAATGATAAGTTCTTAACGAGACTAATGAAACCTGTGCATAGTGGGTAACGTCGTTTAAGAGTACTGAACTCAATGCCCACAATCCTTATTTTCTTCGGAAGCAAACCTATTCCTATTGGTTTTCTTTGCCCACTAACTAATCGAATGGTGTAAGTTGAAAGAAAATAAAAAGTGATAAAAATCAAAGCCAGTAATACTCAGGGATAGGTCATGGATTATTATTGTTACATATAAAATACAATTAAACAATTGAACAGTAATAAGGAAGATAGAAAAAAAAAGATATACAAGAACATGTAAAGTAGAAAAAGGCAAATTTCTTATGTTATACATGAAATTGATTGAAGAAAGGATTAACTCTAACACAGACCAGCCATGTGCTAGAACAGCCTGATGGAGATTGCAGATGTTCTGGAAGGGGCTGAGGTGTGTGAGAGGCTCAAACCTCAGGCACAGAGTGATCCATTGCTGACCGCAGCAGGCCGCTTGACATCCTGCAGCAAGAAGAGTGGAATTAGCATTTAGCACCATTACATTTATAAGACAAAAAATTTTTTATTTCAACACAACAAATAAGTAATCAGCACATTTTATCAAGAAAATGAATTCATTATATTTAAATGTAAACCTTATCTAAACCTAAACCTTTAAAATGGTACCAAATTTTTTGACCCTAAATAGGAAATACTGGAAAATTCTTTAACTTAAACCTTTTAAGTCAACACTCAAACAAAACTCCAAAACTTTGTTGTTCTAAATTTCAGGCTTTAAATCCAATTAACCTTCCACATTAATACTGATTGATAAGAGTAATTATCATCATGACCCTTGTTAGCATTTTATAGCATTGGCTCGCTCTGAATTCAGCCAAATGTAAATGTGACCATTAGCCTCCATCCACAGAACAAGCATGTGCGAAATCTCTAAAACCATCTAATGAGTGTCAAGCTCATATTGTTTCGCCCTCATATTTGCAAAGATCCCATGTGTACACTTTTAATACCCTATATTATGTTCAATATAACCTGCACTGAATGAATTACTATTGGTATTAATGCACTAACCTCTTAATCATATGCTCATAGATGAACTTGGGCATGATGGTGATGGTCATGGCACTGGGAGATGTGTTCAGGATGTCTTTAATCTGAGGATCCTGCAGACACATGAAACAATTAAATCCTGTACTCTAAAATCCAGTACAATGAAGTAAGATCCAAATAAATAATGCAGTTTATTCCTTCAGTCACTCAAACGCTAGAAATTCGTGCTCAGTTACCTTGAGCCCGATGACATTCTGGCCATTGATCTCACAAATGTAATGATCAGTGAGAAGGCCATTGCGGGCAGCAGAACCATCCTTCACCAGAGAAGTGATACGGCCAGACTTAAAGATAAAGCCGACGTGGCCAGAGCTGTCCTTATGCATGGTGATTGTGCGCTGGAATGGCCTATGTGCAAAGACAAAGAAAGTAATAGTGTAAGAATTGACAGACCTACAGGTATGATACTGTACTAAATCTGTATACCTTGCATGATAAAAGGTGTCCACATGGTGGAGCCAGAGCCAACATGCTGGATGTTTTTAGACACAAAGTACCACATAATCCGTGTTTGGTAAATAATGTTTAACTGAAATATCCAAGACATCATGCAGACACCATTAACATTCAATCTGCATTTTTGTGCATCACTTTTAAGGGACAAAACTTGATTCTCTGACATCTGTTGATGACCTTTAATCTCTATAACCTAGCTGATAAACTGCCCGTTCCTTATTTGACATGTGTTAAAGCAGCAAAAACACTAAGATGTGCAGGACTAGGGATATTCTAGGAGCAGACTAGGAACCTGTGAGCTTGGTTTTGGAGATGAAAGGCAGGTAACAAATGTTCTGAGGCCTGGCATGAGCAAGAGAAATGAAAGAAAACAGTCTAGATTATACACTCACTTCATGAGGCACTCTATACTCTATTATCTGAAGGGCCTCGCTTTTCTCTCCAAACAGCCTTCAATCTGGGTTGTATGGATTCCTTTGAGATTCTGGTCAATGCTTAAGTGATTTATTCACACAGTTCCTGCAGATTTTTCAGATTTTTCTTTTAATACTGTATATCTCTCTATTGGATTCAGATCCAGTGGCTGGGAAGGCCACTGAAGAGAACTGAACACATTTTCATGTTCATGAAACAAATTTGAAATTACTTTTACTGAACTGCTGCTGTTTTTTTTTTTATTGTTTTGGTTTTTTTTTTTTTTGCCCCATCCATAGTAAAATCTAGAGACTGCTGTATGTGAAAATTCTGGGAGATCAGCAGTTCTAGAAATACTCAAACCAGTTCATTTGGCACTAACAATCATGCCACACTCAAAATCACTAAAATAAGTTTTCCTTATCTGATGGTTGATATGAAAAGATTTCGAAGCTGCTGGCCCATATCTACATGAATTTATACACTGCACAGCTGCCAAAAGATTGACTGATTAGAAAATTGCATGCATTTTGTCGGGTTAATTCAGGCAATTTTATATTTATCTGTTATGTATTTTGTATAGGTGTATCACAATCAACAAAATAAAAGAACAAAAACTAGAGTCATCAAGGTTTATTATTAAGAAGTAATATGGCACAACTCACACTAATTATATAGAGTATAAGGTTTCGTCAATGGACTGACCTGTCACGGACCACAAGCTCAATGCGCTGTTCGGCTGCTGCCTTCAGAGCCTTGTGGGCTTTGTCTGTGCTCCAGCCGGCACAGTTCTGCCCATTGACCTGCAGCACCTGGTCTCCAAAACGCAGGCCAGCCAGAGATGCAGGTGAATTTGCCTGCACCAGCTGAATGAACACACCCTAGAGGGGAGAAGAGGAGGGTAGTTTAAAACTAGAATTAATTTGAGAAATTTTGATCAGCCTGGGTTCAAATGAAGGATCATCAGCATGGAGTCCACTAGTCTCATCACTCACTTCACACTAAATATTGATTGTATTTATTAGTTTGTTTAAGAGAAATTCTCACATCCAACTAATTACTAGAATCTGAATGCACAAAGGACTTTGTGGAGTACCAAGAACACCAACTGTGCCAAAAAGTCATAGTCTGCCAGTTCTGCGATTTGAAGAGACTACCTACCTACCAGACCTTAGTAAAGATACCATTTCTAATTAAATCCCAGTTGATTAGAAGCTTTGCCCACAAGGTCACGACATCCTAGTATATATAAGGTTTACTCACATTGTCAATTTCTCTTAGCCGCAGGCCAACTTTGCCATCCTGGTCCTTGCAGAGTATGACCTCCCGAAGACCTGGGTGAATTTCAGCTCTTCTGATGCCCACATCAGCACCCGTCACCGGTCGCACCATGCCACTTACACCTGATCCTACTGCAACTTGCTGCAGAAAGAAGGGGAGGTGTGAGAAAGACACTGTTATACCAAACATGAAGAGGAAAGACATGATTAATACCAAGGCCAACATTCACATTCTTGTGGAAAAAGTGCATTACTGCCACTTGCACTGTGTAGTGTGACGTACAATACATATGATTTCTTTACAACGTCTGCTTGTTTCTGATATGTTCCTCTGTGTAATGATCTCCTACAGCATCATTTTCATTACTTCAGATGTATTTGTACATATTGGTAACGCTTAGCATACATCATTTGTTTAGTTTTTCCATTTCAATTGGTCTTAATTTTTCAATAATCATATTCAAAATGAGTTTATTTAGTGCACTCAATGACTAAAGACTATGGCTCGTTATTTTACTCTAATGCTAAAAACGTGGGTTTATCAGAGTTGATGTATGATGATATACATCATCCTGTGAAATTTATCAGTAAGGTTTCAACTTCAGTAGTTATGATGGGTCTTAATTTGTGCTTAGATCCTAATGATATGGGAGAGCAGATCAATGAGTGAAAGATCTCAGTTAATGTTTTTGTTTTAAAATTCGCATTACACTTTGGGGAAACAGGCAGGGAAGTCTACTAAGCAGATTAAAATAAAAAGAGACACCAAAAGAGGAACAGCTGTGTTGACATGCTACAATTGAGCTAATACGTAACACACACTAAATCTTATTTGTAAACATACAGATTGGAAGTACTTCAGGGTGGAGAACTCGTGTCAACGGTGGAAGAATCTTAAGACACTGATGCAAAGCAATAAAATGTTGTGGTCAGTAATGTTAAATTTGAACTCCATACAAAACCAATTAGGTTTAAGGTTTAACAATTTTGAAGATGTTACAGAAAAATATTCTTGAGGACAGATCCTTTAAAAATGCATATCTTTATATGAAATAAGGTATCGCTCTTAGCTGAGTTATTTCTTTGTCCTCCATCTCAAAGAGAACAGTATTGTAAAATATGGGACAAGGAGGCAGCTTATCTGAGTCACATGTACCATTTCAAATGTACTTCCCCTACATGACTTTATGATCAGCTAGTTGAAGTCACAAGACCAAGGAAACCAGGATTAAGTTAAGGAAAGATCACACACACGCACACACAAGACCAAGGAAACCAGGATTAAGTTAAGGAAAGATCACACACACGCACCCACAAGACCAAGGAAACCAGGATTAAGTTAAGGAAAGATCACACACACACACAAGACCAAGGAAACCTGGATTAAGTTAAGGAAAGCACACACACAAACACACACACACAAGCTTTACTTATATTTCTGAGATATTTCTATGTCCCACACACACCCATAACCACACACACTTACATTGTTTGCAGCTGGGATAAGAGCAAGGTTCTTCTGCACCTCATCGCTGGTCAGACTAAGCCCCATGTAGTCCCCAAGCTCCTCCAGTTTTGGGTACAGACCTAGAGGAATCAGAGAACAACACAGGGCATGATTTCCCATAATTTTGCTGACATGTGGATGATAAGGCATAAAATCTTTTTTCAAATATATATTTTAGTGTCTTATCTAGTAAACAAACAAACAACTAACTAAAATTATCTTTTATTTGTGATCAAATGTACTAGTTTTATTGATCAACTAGAAGACATCATACATAATGTAACTAAGGCTGTCCTGATTATTAAATAACGCAGTTATGATCGCAGTTGTTTAAAATATCCGCGGTCGCTGTATCCAACCACAATTATTGTGCACTTTTATTAGCCATAAGGGGGAGCTTGTAGACCTGCAGCACCCTACTTCCAACAATGCTTGCTCTGCACGCATTTCGCTAAGCAAATACGCGTGTTAAGTTCAAATGGCACTGTTCTGCCAAGCCAAAAATGATGCCACCTGTCTGGGCACATTTTGGTTTTATAATGTGGGGATATAATTTTGGGGATAGCTTGTATGTGACAAATTAGAAACATCCAAAATTTCTTAGTGAAATATGTCATAGTCTAACCCAGCAGTTCTTGGTCAGTTGAAGCACTGATAAAGTTTTAGTCATAAAAGAAATAAATCCTCGGGTTTCTCCAGTGTATGGAGTAGGCATGCTTCCTCTTATCCAGCATTACCACATGATCCCATTATAATTCTAATAGTGTAGCAGACTGACATTTATCAAAGAACCTTTGTCAGATTTATAAAAGGACCTGAGCAAAACATTAACAGCACTGAATGAATAATTAACATCTTGGTTCACATGGGAGGAACTGATGAGTGGAGCACTCAGTGTTATTATGGGTGCTAAAAGAGAGTGAAACACAGCACAACAGAACAACAGAGAGACTAATGGTGCACGATGAAGGGGGGGCTGAGAATGAGAAGAACTGGCATCATCCCCTTTCTGTAATAGTGCATTACCAACACTAATCTTATATATCTAAAAAAAAAATCTGTCCTTCATACACAGAGCTACCAATGACGTCTCCATGACTACACAGAGTTCCTTCCTTCAGCTTAGCGTAAACAAAAGCCCCACCGTCTCTGATGGTAACCAATCCTTAGAGAGAGAATGGCACAGGGGAGAGAGGGAGAGAATGAAAGGGAGAGGAAGAGAGAAAGAGAGAGAGCGTGTGAGAGAGAGAGTAAAATAAAGAACATTTCCTCCCCTAAAATTCACACGTTCCAGTACTCTCACTCTTTTTAGGTTTCTTACACCTGGATGTAAGTGGACTCTAGTGGCACACATCTGTCTTAAAGAGGGCGGAAATGAAAAAATAAGAACCTACACACAAAAAAACTATGAATCTTTTGTGCAGTTATTGTCCCTGGGGCATTGACAATCCATTACTGCGTAACCACCACACAACAGTTTCAGGGTTTTCATCTTAGTTCCTCATTCTGCACGCACAACACGACTTCAGGCACAAGAGAAAAAAAAGCGGAGGGGGTACAAAAATGGCAAGCATGCAGGAATCTGAATATATTCAGCTGGAATAAATAAAAAAAGGGAAGACATACCAGCGCTTGGCATGCCTTGCACGGCAGGCTGGTAGGTCTCCTCAGCGATGGCTGGAGCAGAGGAGGAGGACTGGGCAAACTGGGCCTGTGCCTGACAGAAAGGTTATCCATTTAGATAAAAGATATTAATTCAATTCAGTACTTCATTTGTAAAAAAAAAAATAAAATAAAATAATAATAATAATAATAATAAAAAATAAAACCCCAAATCACCACTCCGTATGTTTTTTTGAAAAAATATTTAAGTCATCATTAAAATCTTTTTTAATCACACTTCATTACCCTCATGACCTTGTCCACCTTCAGGTCCTCCAAAGATGGATACAGCGACATCCTGCAAAATAGAAAAAAGGGGAAAGATGTTGATCGCATGTAAGATGGGACATGTGCCTATAAACAGTGAACGTAGTCTTTACATGCACTTGACATGAAACTTGGCTAAAGGCATAGTACATATTGTTTGGTCAGGGAAACAATAAGGTACAATAAAGTAAGGTACAATGCAGGAGGCATTATTTAGCTGTGCTCCAAAACCTTAAGATCTCATTGCTCACTGCTTCACCCACATATCTTGAGCGTCCTACACAGCCTCTCACACATATTACACCACAGATGGTCCAATACACTTACACAACCATAAGCCACCCTCTTCCTGTTTCTGCTTTCTTTACAAAACTACATGCAAATGCACACACACACACACACACACACACACATATTTATGATCAAACCTCTCAGGGCCCCATTTATTTACTACCAGTGATCTTTATGGTCTTTGTCTTCACGATTTTAACCGATGATCCTCTTTTAAAGAAACTGCCATACTGGCACAGACATTCACATTTTAACCTACAGCCCAGCAAAATTAATATTACTTGTTTCTGGAGAGCTAATGAGCAAAGTGTTTAGGGAAAGTCAGTCCTTTTAAGAACACATGCAATTCACCTCCATTACACAGGAGAAACATGACTCAGACTACTATAATACTACTTTAAATCGTAGTACTGTAGCACTTTATTAAATACTTCATTTAGAAGATACAAACTGTAATAAACAGATATTCAGAGGAGTTCACAGTTCCCAGTTGTCCAGAGATTTGGGCGAAGACACAATTGCAATGATGAATTGAAAAGGCTGTTTATCTATTCACAAGGATTATTAGTAAGTTCATTTGTCCATATTAGTTCACAAGTTCATATCTATTTGCAGAGCCATATAAAATGAATGCTATAATTTAGGCACATGCCCTGTAACACAATTTCCTGTGATATTTGCTGAAGATTATATAGACATTTCGCCTTCATTTTGTAAAATAGAACGGTTCAGAGAGTAGTTGCGGCTGTAATGTTAATACACAGCGACTTGTGTATTATTATTATGAAACGTGCCAAGACAAGCAATAAAAGAATTTTAAAAAATGATTTGTTTTCTCATTGATGTGCTGACATTTTTTTAGGAGGATATTTATTTAACATTTAGTAAAGGAGTCACTAGTATCCACGCTTTGTGAATGGTTACAGTGATTTGCAAGGTTTTCCGGTACGGAAAAGTCTTAAATGAGTTATTATGCTTTTCCAATTTCTCAGTAAAATGACAAGCTGCAATAAAACAAGTGACAAAATGAACTATACAGACAAAATGTGGCCCAAAGTTTGCAGCTTTGGAATGTCTTTGTATGCTGTAGCATTACCATTTCTTTTGTGTTATCAATCCCAATGCCCCTGCAAACAAAGTGAGGGCCATGACAACACGAAGAAGGTTTGCCAATGAATTCGAGTGGCCTGCACAGATCCCTGAATAAACATAAAAACACTCAGGCAAGCAAAGTCTACTAGATAGCTTTCCCAGAGGAATGGATGATTATTAATAATAGGCAAACGTGTTTTTAAGTTTATATAAGTAAACCTATTATAGGTTACCAGCCTTCGCCTTACTGTATATGTTTACAACACTAGTCTGTGCTGCACTTTGAGCATGCAAATAATTGTTCAATGTATGCTTCACTGTGCATCCCGTCAGTAGAATATCTAATTTTGACTTCTTACAGTATATCGCCCATAAAACAGGTTTGGGGACTGTGTGGATGGATTACTTTTAAAGACAATTTGTCATGTGAATGAAATTTCAACAATTATAAAATAAAAAGACGGCACATATTAATACCCTTTCCTTTCTCAGGCCAATGCCGTCATGCATGCTTTAGTTTGCTGTGCATTCCCCTTGCACATGATATTCAGATTAACAAGGTTGATATAACATGCTTACCCGTCACCATTTGCTGAAAACATTCGAGCACTTAAACCATTCCTAGCAGCTGAAACCGCCAACACAACACAGCGTCATCCGTCACAGCGAGATTAAACAGCATAACAATATGGTTTGTTAGTTTAACGTTAAATGGGAACTACATTTGGGATCGGATGTTTAAAAAGCACATATGGGTAGGAGAGTCAGGTGTCCACATACTGTTGAGCATACAGTGTAACAGTCTTATTTATCATAACTTTAACTCATTATGTTTATTAATAACGCCACCAAAAAAGATAAAATGGTCAGAATTAGCTCTCTCCTTTTGAGACTGAATCAAAAAGATGGGGGGAAAAAAGAAAAGAAAATTACCACAGTACCTGCACCATTATAACATCCTCATGTACTTCCTTATACACTGAAATGGTGGAAATATTTGTTTTCCTGTCTTTTAAGAAAACGGTTTTGAAAGACCAAATTGTTTATATCATGGAAAAGCAGAATACTTGCTCAAACCGATTATGAATCGTGTTTTGTTCGGATATAACTCAATGTTTACAACAGTTAAAAAGAATTAAATGGAAATGGAAAAACTACATGAAGAAACAGTTTGTCTAAAATGGTTCCTTCACTTTGGATTTACAAAGAACAGAAATTTTGAGCTGCTTCTCTATAGTTTACTGCAATATTCAGGTCAGCTATGGTGTAATGAACAAAGCCTTTTCAGCCAAATATAGTGACTCATACAGAGCAGCACAAACTGAGAATGAAGCAAAATTTTCAGAGAAATGAAAGTTCATTAGGAAAGACTTGAGACGTTGTATCATATGACTTACAACAGTAGAGTACAGTTTAGGATCAGCATTACAAGTGAGCTTCTGTGAAACTCCAAAGTGTACATTAATACCTTAACACACTAACAACAGGTTGAGAAAAAGGGACACAATGGATAAAAACGTGAAGCAACTAGCAACCAGACACAAGATTAACCAGCCAGGTCAACAGTCTTTTACGTCAGGAAAAGCAAGCATGTGGTTGGCTGAAAAAAAAACAAAGGTCGCCAAGTACGATAGAACTGGCCAACTAATTTAGAGAGAACAAAACACACAAAGCTGGTCAATGGGTGTATCTGCATTACACAATGTGTTCTGTACCTATTTTATTACCTAATCTGTATATTTTGCACTCCATCCTGTCAAGCTTTTTATACCTGCAGTAATGAATGAGTGAGTGAGTGAGTGTGAGTGTGTGTTAGAGTGACTGTGTGAGTGAGCGACTGTGTGAGTGAGTGAGTGAGTGTGTGTGTGTGTGTATGTGTTTGTGTATGTGTGTGTGTATGTGTGTGTGTATGTGTGTGTGTGTGTGTGTATGTGTGTGTATGTGTGTGTGTGTGAGTGACTGTGTGAGTGACTGAGTGAGTGAGAGCAAGAATATGTGTGTGTATATGTGCATGGTGTCTCATTGAGGGTGTGTTCCTGGGATAATCTCTGGTACTACTGCAACCCTAACCAGGACAAAGCAGTAACTCTATATGAATAAACAGGAATGAACAAACAAATCATACGCTGTGTAGCTTTAATGCTTCATGAGTACTAATAGTAAATGACATGAAGAAAGCAGGCACTAACTCATTAGCTTTCAATCCCTATTCCTAATGCCTAAGCTTCGATGTGCACTGAACCCACTGGTGGGTTGTGCACATGAAACAGCTTACTAGCTTACTGCATTCTTGAACACGGCTGTTTTTGCGTTCTAAATGTGGCTTGGTACAAACAATATACCTGGGATGCAAAATCCAGGTCTTTAGCGTTTTCTTTCAACTTTGATTAAAGTGAGCTGGTGATTTGTCCACCACAGATCTCCCAGAAGGATCATATCATAATTGTAATTGTTCAGAGCTAAAAATATAACGTCTGCAAATGTTAAACTGATTAAAATGTTTTAATATCTGTATATTGTCACACAGATATTTTATCCACCTTAAGGTCTCTTGAATTTAAACCATATTCTAACTGCAAAGTTTTCCACCCACAGAACACAACAATCTTAACAAAACCTTTCCATTTAATCACCACTCAGATTCAGGTAGGACACTGCATTTGATGAAAAAATCTGCATGTTTCGAGTAGGAATGCGAGACAGAGAGTCATTGACTCCACCTCATCGCAATCTGATATATTAGTTTTAAAAGGAATCCATTAGTACATAATAATAATAGTTTGTACTGACTGTCCATTTGAGTGCATTATCCTGAACGGACACATCTTTAGTACTGCAGTGATTTAGCAGACTGCTGTCTGAGGTGTATGCCGCCATTTTATACTGCGCAAGACATGCAATACCAGCAGTACCTCAATTTCTACTATAATCTGATTCAGGAAATGCATGAGAGCGCAAACAGGAAACTCATCAGGACAGACACAGTTGATGACCATCATTCAAGACCACTGCCTGGATTTATCAGACAGATGAAAGGTTTTGTGATACATATGTATATTTAGATTTTGTGTCTCTGTGGTAAACAGTAATAGCATTTCAATACACTAAACAAAAAGAAACAAATAAATAAATAAAAGCAGTATTTCAGATTTCTCTCATTATGGTACACAGTGTAGACTCAAGTCACCTAAACAGTTAATATTAAGGTTACTTAAGTCTAATCTACTAGGTGAAAAGATAAAATGAGCCAAGGCAGATATTTACAGTTTAATCTTTTTCAATAATAATAAACACATTAGAAATCCATAAAAACCCAGACATGCTACTCTGAACCTACAAATTATTCATCTTGCTTTTTTTTTCAGTTTCTCTTTTCTGGGAATTGGGTGTGTACTATCCAGTGTCATGTTGAGATCCAACATCAGTTATCTTTTTTTTTGTCATATATGTTTTTCCTTTGCTTTGCTTGTATTCTTTTCATTTTCCACTGTACTTTTTTTCTCAATACAGTTAATTTAGAGTTAATTTCATTTCTAAAAATAGTGCAAACTCTGCTAGATTATAGATAAACGATTCCCATTCCCCTGCCATTCTGAGATCGGCAATCGGCAGATCATGATCTTGGTGATCGGTAATCGGTGATCGGCCCCAAAAATGCTGATCGGAGCATCTCTAATCGTTAATGTAACTGCTGCTGCTATTACCATCTACAGTGGTATTCAGATTTTGAACATATTACAATACTATTATTTTACACACACACACACACACACATACATATACATACATACATACATACATACATACATATATATATATATATATATATATATATTTCAAGTCAACATTGTACACTTGTACATAGAAACAACAGTCTATATTTCCATATTTAAAATATAGACTATATTTCAAACTATGTTTGTATTTCTCTGTGTTAGTATTTTTTACATAGTGTCTTGTTTTCTGTACTTGTCGGGTATTCACTGTTTACAGCAAATAAAGAATTTTATTGTACTGGGAAACGTGTTCCTTTACGTGTTCCATCTTTATTCTATACTATTTATGTGACTTGTGGTATGGGTGCTATTTCTTTTCACTCCCTCAGAACAGGTGTCTTGACTGGGAGGCTTAAACACTTATCACACTGACACTGACCCAACAATCCACACTCCAAGGACAGAAAGCACAAGCATTGTGTTCACTTGGAATAACAACAATGACGGAATGGTATAATGGCATATTTTTTTGCTTGAACAATTCTGAATAGATTGTTAATAACACTGCTAAGATGATATAATTCAGGATACTAACACACCAGGACAATATTAATTAGTTAAAAGATTAATCTGTATCATGCAGTCTTGTGCAATGTCAGTATTGTAATGAACATACAAAATAAAATACTGTGCCACACTAAAGTCTATTTCAATACTGAACGAGAGCCTTTCATGACAAATCGTTGGTTTTTCCATGACACAGACAGACACCCGTTTTAGTTGTGCTATCTTGGTGTTTTTCCCCCAAAACAACAACTTAATACGAGTCATGAGAGTGACCGGATCTGATGACGTCACTGGGGAAAGTCCCTTCCTTAACATTCAGGGGTTCTAGAATTGCCTCCTTACCTCTGGGAAGCAACATGCCTTCAGCTGGGACACGTTCTTATACCAAACACGTGACTTAATTCCGCATTTCCGTTTCATTACGAAGCTTGTGCCACAACCCTTTCCCGATTTCTACCTGATAAAACGTCTATAAGCAACTTTGTTTTCCAATAAGAAGCCCAAACACACACCAAATCAAAACAAATGACATGTTAAGTCGCCTAGCTGTTACTTATGCGACTACTAGCTGGACAACTGAGTTTTCCTAAGGTAAACAGCTAGTTAGTTAAATGTTGCACCACCAAAACTCATCTCATCCCGTTGTTATTTTCGCTACGTAACTTTTTTTTAAAGAGACGTCGTCGTGAATTAATGTCACTGTTAATGCACTATTGACAAGTGTTCATTTGTCACAGTCAAACCCTGATGTTTTTGCAACGTTAGCTGGATATTTAGATTTGTTTGGGATTTGTAACGGAAATCAGTAACGTTACATCTTGCTAAAGGACTTCGATAGTTAGACAGATAACCTTTAAAAAAACTTATAAAACAGCAAATGTGAAGAAGGGGGAAAATGTTGTATTCGAGATATATATTTATACATATACATAAATATATATATAATATATAACCTCTTTGTTCTAACAGCTGGCTAATCTATTAGCTAACTAGCTGCTCGTTTAACGCTAGCAACACTACTGTTAACTTAGCTTCTCAAGATGGAGTCAAATAAATCAAAATAACTTACGTTTATGGTCCCGAATATCCGATTCCAGGTAAAACGTTAAGAGATGTGGGTGTTAGACGGTGTATACGTAGACAAAGCAGTTTTTTGTGTCTGCCTAGAGGGGGAATGGAAACTCTGCCGTTAACTTCCTGCTCGGTCTGTGACGTGTATGTTGACTGTCGGTGCCGAAGTGCATTCATTACTCACTGCTGCAAATATATTTGCTTTATAACTTTATTGATCAGAATGATTCGACATGTAAAGACATGACTAAGCACTGTTGTTTATTAGCTGAACTAGATAAACTAGATATATTTTATTAGCCAGTCTATAAATATTACAAAAGATGAAACTAAGGTTTTAGGCGTTAACTACATTAGGTGAGTCATGCTTTTATTTTTGAGTGCACACACGAATCATGGTGTTGTCTTTAATGACAAGGTGTTTTCGGTTCACATAGAGATGTGATTTAATCATAATGCCAAGGATATTGACAAGGATGTAAACAAGAATAATTATGTTCCTGGTAAGTTGAAGTTCAGGTTTGGACATTTTTTTTTCTCAACGCTACTCCTCCTCCTCATCCTCCTCCTCATCCTGGTCTGGTGTTTGTTGCTATTACCTTTTCTAAGAGATCGGAATTACGGTTTTCCCGAAAACGGAGCCTCAAATTGGCCTATTTTCCCACAGACTTCCAATCAAATATTTGGAGGTTTATAACTCGGCAAGATTTGTAGCTACTTCAACCAAACTTCAGGCTATTGGTTTCCCATTGACTTTACATTGACGGAATCTTGGAATTCAGTAGCTGTGATGTGTATTCTGGTGACGTCACTACGTGCAGGTTAGCCCCAAAGTGGTATCACAAGAAGTCAAGTCAAGTCAAGAAGCTTTTATTGTCATTTCAACCATATATAGCTATTGCAGTACACAGTGAAATGAGACAACGTTTCTCCAGGACCATGGTGCTACATAAAAGCAAAGTCAGAGCTAAGGACTTAGTAAGTTAGTCCTAGATACATAAAGTGTAACTGTGCAACCTGGTGCAAACAGTGCAGGACAAGACAAACAAGACAGAAAGACAGTGCAGGACAAAAGACAGTGCAAACAAAAAATACAAGACAATACACAAAACAATACACAAAATACAATGTTATACACAAAAGACAAGGGATAGGACAATACACAAATGACAAGACATTGTTATAGCAACATTACCACAACATACGCATGTGACATATGAAAACGCGTATGGCAAGCCATTTTAACATTTAATGGCTTGTCTGGATGTGTAGAGAAACTTCCGTACGAGTGTTCTGATGGCGTCACATGAAAGTCAATGCCCAATATAAATGGAATTGCAAAATTTCCACAACATACCTAATGGTATATCAAAACACTCGACACAATAAGAAGAACTTATGGATTATGTGTATTCTGGCAACGTCACATCGCCTCCACTCACCTCCAGAATCATCGGTACCCTATCTGAAGTATTACCAACCTAAATACTTCAACCAAGTATTACCCTGTCAAAAGTATTACCAACCTAAACCAGACAGAAATAAATTTTTTTAAGAGCTAAGCAGTTTGCCTGTTTGGTGACTGCTTAGTTTCATGATTTCCCTGTCTCTGCAAGTGTAACTATTTATATCATCATGAATTTTTCCTAATATTATGTCCCCAGGTGGTCCACCGGCAAGATCCCATGCTCTCATTGTCACGGTCCAGGTTCAATTCCCGTGCAGGGAGCTCACTCAGCCACTGAAGAGTTAAGAGTTGAGCAGGGATAAAAATGGGAGGGTTGCATCAGGAAGGACATCCGAAGTAAAAACCTGTGCCAAATCTAATATGCAGACCATGTGATCTGCTGTGGCGACCCAGAATGGGGAGCAGCCAAAAAAGAAAAAAAAATGAAAAGTCATAATATTATTGTACCAGTAATATTATCTTTTACTATTAAAAATCAGTAGTTGTGTTGTATGTTTACAACAATAACTAATGTACTGTTCACAACAATAACTATGGGTGGGATGGGGTAGCCTTTGTTGTTAAGGTGTTAGGTCTAGAGTTGATTTCAGGTGTGGCAATCTGTTGCTGTTAACTCTCAATATGGAGTGAGGCAAATTATCATAATGCTGAAAAATCAAAACACTTTCCTCGGGGATATAGCAAAAAACATTAGGTATGGCCAACTCAAATGCATGCTATATTTGCCAAAAGACAGAATGCACTGGGGAGCTCAGGAACACAAAAAGCCACAGAAAACAGAACCCCTTCACTACAATTGGCCAAAACAAGAACGCCTACCAGAGGGTTTGTCTGTATCAAAGACAAAATCATAAATGCAGAGTTTAAACCACTGATAGGTCAAACTGGTAAAAAATACCACCCCACCTGCAATGGGATTTTGCGAATGAACTCCTGACCAACAACATACCACCCAATTGGGATTTACCCTCTGGCAGTCTCTGAAACCCAGGCAATGGAATGCTATATCAAGGAGGACCTCAATGCAGGCCCTCCTCAGACCCTCCACATTTTTCTTTGTGAAAAAGAAAGACATGAGCTTACAACCATGTATTGCCTATTGGGGCCTCGATGCCATTACCATGGGATACCGATACCCCCTGCCGCTGGTACCCACAACCTTCAGCCAATAAACTTGATTATACGTGCCCTCCTCTGAATACGAGAATACGTGCCCTCCTCTGTCTGTCAGTGGATCACCAGCTTTCTGACAGACAGGCAGCAGCTAGTGCGACTGGGAAAACTCATCACCAGCACCCGCACCATCAGCACTGGCACCCCTCAGGGTTGTGTCCTCTCCCCACTGCTCTTCTCCCTGTACACAAATGACTGCACCTCTAATGACCCCTCTGTCAAGCTCCTGAAAATTGCAGATACCACACTGATCGGTCTCATCCAGGACGGTGATGAGTCTGCCTACAGACTGGAGGTTGAACGACTGGCTGTCTGGTGCAGTCTTAACAACCTGGAGCTGAACACGCTCAAACAGCATAACAGTGGAGAAGATAGTGGACTTCGGGAGAAACCCCCCTGCTCTCCCCCCACTTGCTATCATGGACAGCATTGTGACAGCAGTGGAGTCATTCAGATTCCTGGGATCCACAATCTCCCAGGACCTGAAGTGGGACATTCACATAGACTCCATTGTGAAAAAGGCCCAGCAGAGGTTGTACTTCCTTTGCCAGTGGGGAAGTTCAACCTGCCACAGGATTTGCTGAAACAGTTCTACACTGCCATAATTGAATCCACCCTCTGCACCTCAGTTACTGTTTGGTTCAGCTCAGCTACCAAATCTGACCTCAGAAGACTACAGAGGGTAGTCCGGACTGCTGAACGAACCATTGGCACAACTCTCCCCACTCTCCAAGACCTGTACTTCTCCAGAGTGAGCAAAATCTGATTCTGATTTCTACTGTGATTTGTGAAAAGGTATGCTTTTTCAAACGATCACAAATATAAATATAGCTGCAAGCAGCGATACCGGGGTCAAGCCGATCAGATGCGCTCAGAACATGTCGCTGATGAACCATACCAAGTTTTGTAGCGATATGGCATTGTATTCGTAAAAAAATACTGAACTTAACGTGAAAATTCAAAATGGCCGAAACACAAAATGGCCGTCCGAAAACCGTTTGGTATCGTTTGACTCAGCATGCCTCAAGGAGTCTAACAACACCTCCTTCATGATTTTAGACTCAAGTTTGCAGTAGTTATAAGCAAAAATAGCTGTTTTTAAAATTTCGTGGCCACTAGGTGGTGCTGTCACGAAACGTTGCATGCTAATAATAAGAAAACTAACGATAACAATAGGTGTCTATGCCCCTAAGTGTGTGTGATAAGTGTGTGTGATAAGTGTGTGTGTGTGTGTGAGTGTGCGTGTGTGTGTAAGTGTGAGTGTGTAAGTGTTGAGTGTGTGTGTAAGTGTGAGTGTGTGTGTAAGTGTGTGTGTGTGAGTGTGTGTAAGTGTGAGTGTGTGTGTCTGTGTGTGTGTGTAAGTGTGTGTGTAATTCAAAGTGGCGGACAGGAAGTACAGTAGGTTTCACTATGATATTTTTGGGATCGTCGGACTCAGCCTGAGCCACAACAAGACGTTTGTGTGTGTAAGTGTGAGTGTGTGTGAGTGTGTGTGTCTGTGTGTGTGTGAGTGTGTGTGTGTGTGTGTGTGTGTGTGTGTGTCTTCTTTTTGCTGTATTCTGATTCTCAGAATTTTGTCTCTAGGCCTTACGAGTCAGCAGTTCTGAACATGAACATAATTGGATTTTTGGACTGTTGGTGGCGCTAGAGGGTTTGAGCTAGACACACCAAAGTTGCTATAGTAACTTCTAAGACTGGCCTATTACATGTGTGCCAAATTACATAACTTTCCTACATACGGTTCTATGGGCTGCCATTGACTTCAATGGCGGAAGAGGAAGAAGAAGAAGAAGAAGAAAGCTAACGATAACAATAGGTGTCTACGCCCCTTCGGGGCTTGACCCCTAATTAATTTGTTAGAAAAGACAATTTGCTGACATGCAATATAACAGCTAATTTTGCTTTGGGGTTTATGGATTTATCTACATGAACTTTGACCTGCAAAGTCATGAGCTTTGGTCTTATGAGTCGATAGAAATTCACTGCCGTCAGGACTTCCTGTGATCACATGATTTCGAGTTGTAAGTGGGGGAAAACAGTGTAGTGAAAATCCACTGTGGTATCTTTGATGCTCTACACCAGTGGTCCCCAACCCCTGGGCCGCGGACCGGTACCGGTCCGTGGACCAAATGGTACCGGGCCGCCCAAGTAACATTAAATTTTTCCATTTTATTTACTGTGGTGTATTTCTCTCGGGTTTGTGCGACTTTCCATGGACGAGAGGTTAACCGGGAGCTGAGAGACATCACCTAAAGCCGCACCAATACCGCGCATGCGCAAAATATCATGATATCGGGTCGGGTTTAGGTGACGTCTGGAGCTGAGCGGCTGCAAGCGGCAGTGGCGTTGTAGCTTTGGTGGAGAGAAGGTGTGTATCGCTCTTATCTCTGTTCACCGGTACTTTCTCATGTTTAACAGTGCTTGGTGTACGTGTATATTGTGTTTGCTCAAATTTAACCCACAAATTAGCAAAAATTAGTACGAAACAGACGTCGTTAGAAAATTAGAAACTCTGCCGGTGTTCTGGATTAAAGTCATGGCGGAATACCCTGAGATTGCCACCACAGCACTTAAATCCCTATTGCCATTTGCGACATGCTATGAAGCGGGGTTTTCTGCAGTGACAGCAACCAAAACAAAACAACGGAATAAACTGGACAAAAGCAACACACTTCGGGTGTCATTGTCTCCTATTACCCCAGATGGAACCATCTCGTTGCAAAGAAACAAGCTCAGGGTTCTCATTGATTTAGCGTTGTAGTGAGTTAAAAAGGCATGTTTAAATACAATTAAAATTATTAATTTTAATTTAATTGTATAGCCGCCACCCCCCACCCCCAGTGGGCCGTGGTAAAATTCATCAAACATCAAAAAATCAAACATTGAACGGTCCGCGTCGAAAAAAAGGTTGGGGACCACTGCTCTACACCACCCCCAATAAAATGTGAGCCTACAACTCACTATGAGATTGCTGCAGCTCTGTGCCAGGCCCATAGTTATACTGTAGGACCTTGTAGTTCCTCATACATTTACTAAGCTCACAGTTTTAGGACCGCAATACAAAGAAGTGGAACTATTAATGCATTTCCCGTAGATTTCCAACCAAGCAAGTAGCATCAATTTTTTCTATATAAAAGTAGCTACTTCTTGTAAAATGAACAATTTAAGGGGAGCATGACCAGGCATCAGGAAAAAAAATTACATATGCAACAAATGCTGAATTTTTGGTAAGAAGATTATGATTTGGCTTTGTTTTACAATATTTACACACTAGATTGAATAATATACTTGTGCAACTTTGTAATAAATAAGAAAACATTTATTTTTGAAAATACAATATAATGTTTATTCTGTTTACAATATAAGACATTTCAAGAAACAAAAGTTCACCTTCCAGATCTAAATTAAAAAAGAGGAGTTGGAATTAAAAAAAACATTAAAAAAACATAAATAAAAATAATAATAAATTGGGCTTAATCATGTATGTTATAATGTATGTGTAATATTACATATAGACTGTTATAAGCAAATATACAGTATGTGCCTGTTGTACTCATAATCCTTGGTTTTTAAATAAAGGTTTTCTTTATTTGAATTATTTTAATATTTATATTTTAAATTTTTTTACATTTATATTTTTAAAATGGAGTTAACGTGCTTTATTTCTACTCCTTTCTAGAAATGTATATGCTGTATAGGCTGTTACCTAATATATCTGATGATCATTTCAAAATTCATGAATTATAAGCATGCAATCCTTTATTACACTAATCTCAATTTAGAATCTATTTACACTCACTTACAGTCACAAACAAGTGCCAGCATATGCCAGTCAAGTATGTTTAATTAAGGTTGCATTCTTTTTTACTGAAACATAGTTTGGATAATATGGATAATAAACCTTGAAAACACTGGTAAATTCTTGAATGACACTTTAGTAAAGCTATACAGATCCTGCACAGATAGTATACAAGAGCTATTAAAAGGAAAATGTATTTAAGATAAATAAGTGACTTGTGATCAGGCATGAATTCTTCAAAGAAACATCTCCTCTCTTGTCTCTGCTTTATTTTCTGCTCTGTAGAAAAGAAGTAGACACAACAATCACATAATGATGAATCTTGTTAAATAAAAATGTTTGTGTTTTTAGTCTCAGCACTCAGAACTACGGAAGCGTATTGCATTCACTTGAGGAAAAAAATCTACTCTGTTTTTCTGAATTAACGACTTAATTATCTCAAAATTATGAGAATTTTTCAGGAAAAAAAATTGTTTTGCTCTGTTTTTCTGAATTAATCTCAAAATTATGAGATAATTTTTCATGAATAAAAAGTTTTAATGACTTAATGTGGATTGCATGGAAGTAAACATGTCCCGCCTTTCAAGTTTAATCCGGTTTTATTTTACTTTGGGTTTGAGACATTGGGAGATACTGCTGTCTTTAAGTAATATAAATGGTATTGTTATTGCGCAGACACCTCAAGACTTTGCGCCTGTTCAGACGAAAAGAACATTCTGATCTGCTTGACGTTGCTGTGTTTCTCCAGGATCAGTTGAACCGATATGGTATGCTTCACGGTAGCCGTATCACCATTCGTGAAAACCCGTCGATTGCACCATTGATGCAGATCCCATATGGTTTGAGTTTATCATATGAATCAACATGCCATAAAAAGTTCGGGCCTGGATTATGATACAAACGTCGCCGAAGACGATTCCGGCGCCTCAGTTGCACTCCATGGGGATCCAGTATTTTCAACAATTGCCTGATTGTCTCTTGGGTCACCACATAGCCAACCTGAATGCATTTCAGATGCATCTTCTTATATCCGCAATGCAATGTCAATACAGCAATGTCAAGCAGATCAGAATGTTCTTTTCGTCTGAACAGGCGCAAAGTCTTGAGGTGTCTGCGCAAAGTTGACGCACTAATAACAATACCATTTATATTACTTAAAGACAGCAGTATCTCCCAATGTCTCAAACCCAAAGTAAAATAAAACCGGATTAAACTTGAAAGGTGGGACATGTTTACTTCCATGCAATCCACATTAAGTCGTTAATTCAGAAAAACAGAGCAAAAAACTTTTTATTCTTGAAAAATTCTCATAATTTTGAGATAATTAAGTCGTTAATTCAGAAAAACAGAGCAAAAATTTTTTTCCTGAAAAATTCTCATAATTTTGAGATAATTAAGTCGTTAATTCAGAAAAAGAGTAGATTTTTTTTATTCATGAAAAATTCTCATAATTCTGAGATAATTAACTCGTTAATTCAGAAAAACAGAGTAGATTTTTTTTCCTCAAGTGAATGCAATACGCTTCCGTACAGAACTGATCTAGCTCAGAATTTCCGTATTGCCAGTGATACTGGCCTGATCCTTTGGACTTGTATTTAGCTGAATTTATTAGTGTACTCTCACATTCAGTTTTTGTCTGTAAATAGTAGAGTTGTCTACATTAGATTCAGTTCCCCCACTTATGAATAACATAATTGGTCAATGCGATATGCAGCATTTGACGCATCTTATTAATTTTTTTTTAGATAATGGTATCTTGAAACTCTAGGTATAGATAAGAATCAGACCTGAAAAGATTAATTACCAATATTTGTGTACTTATGTACACCAACCCACCCACACACACCCCCACCCCCCACTATGGGCACACTTACCCCGCATTCTGCAGTTTGGCCTGGATCTGCCAGCGTCGTTGTTCATTTATGGGGTAAAGGCAGAAGAACACCATGCCTATCAGCAGCAGACAGATGGGCACTGGGGCAAACAGGACCTGTAATGTGGTGATCACTGCAGAATCATGCCTACAAGCACCAGGCTTGTACCCTGCAAAGCTGAGGAGGTGATTCATGTGTAAAGTATTTCATTCGCTTTAAAACAGTGATCACATGTAGATCTACCATTTTCCATCTGTAGTCTAATTCTATAATGAATAAATCAAGAAAACAATGCTCTCATTGGTTAGATTTGGTATAGAAGCTATCTAGGAGGGGGGCACAAGTAATATAATAAAGATCTAAACAGGAGTTAATATCATATTTGCCATAAAACATGAAGAAACGTGGCAGGCTACAAAGTTGTTGGACAGTTACATACATAAGCCCAGTCAATTTGTATTCACAAACTGGGTGTTAAACTTTTAACTTTTGAGAGTAACCAGATTTTAAAATGATTTAATTGTACTTGTGGTTTGAAAGAATGCAAAAGATAATAAAGTTCAGGAAAGCATTTTTAAGATTTATATAAAAAATATCAAATCATTTACCGTGTGATGGCCTGTCACCTATATAAATTTTTTCATCACCTAAATAAAAAACAGGAAGCTTCTGTGCAATGTACCAGGTCATATTAAATAAATCCCCTAAATGTATTTAATAAATAAATCCTTACTGTAGTGCAAGTGTAGAGACACCATGTGACACTCCTCCGCCAAACTTGTTAAAAAATACATAGCAAGAGTAAAACATGGGCTCCAGATCGCTGCATGTTGGGTTCTTTACCTTAAAGTCATCTACCACATCCGGCAGCATTGACCTGAAAATAGACAAGCAGGTCTAAATGAAAAATAAAACAAAAAAGATTATTCTTTATCTTTATTGGTTGATACATTATGCTGAAACATTTTCATGGACTGGCATGCTAGGCATCAGACCTCTTCAAACAGGGAGACTATTATATTACATTCTTTCTGTTTTGTTTTTGATTATTGGACTCTCTCCCAGATGAAGATTAAAAGATGATGTCCAACTTGAACTTACCAGGGCAGTAAATAGATAGAGGCTAGACTGGCACCAGCCAAAATGGCCACCAGGGCAAAGATGAGAAAAGTACCCTTTACACAGGATATGATAATGAGAGCAGGAATGTAAGTCTGCATGGAAATATAGGAACATAAAAATACTGAATTAATTACTTGATTTTAAAATGTGTGGAGATTTTTTTGTGGTGTGCCATATATGTGTAAAACAACAATAAACAACAGCAGTTGTGTCTCTGAATTTGCTTTTGTGTTTGTAAATTTGCTGTTGTGTTTTTGGTATAATTAAAGTGTTTAGCACTTATGATTTAGCTCATTTATCAGATACATTTTAGCCAACTTACTGCATTGTGTTCATCTTAATAATGTAAAAATTAGGAGAGAACATAATCTTACTGTTAGTCCAATGAAGATAGTGGTCTTCTTGCCCAGCCTGACCAGTAACATCTGCCATAATGGAATGGACAAAGTGGCTGCCAACTGCACACAAAATGAGAGGTGTAATATTAATTAGTAATACTAAACAAATAAAGGCAAAAAGGTATATATTTTTGTAACTTTCAGTTTTTATTTTATTATTATTTCAAAGGCATAGACTTACAATACCTCAATACTACAGACCTAAACATAACACACACACTGCAAAATGCTTAGGCTCAATTCCTAAATGTGCAGAAAACAACAGAAGAAAATGGTCATACAGGCCTGTTGTTATTTCTAAAAATGTGGCATTGAGTACAGCCATATCAAGCTCAATGTGTAAGAAAAAGTAATGGATTCATGTTTCCCAATGTATAGGAGTGCCTTCCTTAAATCATACCTGACAGTATGGGGTAAACACTGCTTCCTGCATTTCGAAGAAAACTAAACCTCACTAATGCACACACACTGCAAGGAATATTTCTAATGTTTATGAACTTTTGATTTACTTTACATTCTGCACAGAAATGCATATTCTGGAAGACTTATGAATTCAATATACTGTATGTCATGATTTGTGACTCAAAATGTACATATATGTTCAGTGACATAACATCCACATGTCAACATTTTCTATATTCATAATTTGTCTTTAAGTTACAAAAACATTGTTGAAATTCATGGTCTACTGTAAGTTGTCTAAATTAATTGTCCACATAATACTATCTTCACTGAGACATTGTCAAAACAAATGACTGTGGACAAGCCAAAACATATTATACATGTGCTGAAGGCTTAATCTGTTATTAATCGTTCTCATTCTGTCTTACTTTATATTTATATTACTTACATAACTGATCAAAAACAAAATTCAAGACATGGGAGTCAATCATCTATGACGCTTATGCATTAGACAATATTGCTCCTGTACTGTTGTACAGAATTATGATCCTACAAATTGACGCCTTATGTATAGAATGTACGTTCAGTCATTGGTCCTGAATTTTATGCGGACAAAAGGGTAAACCACTTTAAAGATCAGAGAGCTGTCTACGGGAGAAAGACAAGCATATGCAGATGCAGATGAAGAAAAGAGAGAAAAGCAAGCAGAGCCTTTGCAAAAGCATTGGGCATGAACAATAAAACCTTTTGAAATGTTCTGAAAGAAACCACTGGTGGACTAACAACCAGACATCGAACAGGACAGCCAAGTAAGAATCTGCTCATCATCCAAAACATACAAGCCCACCAAACAGGGTGGAGGTAATGTCATATCTTGGGCTTGCAAAGCTGCTTCAGATACAGACTCACCAATTATTATTTATAATGGTAGCAGCAAAAGGAATTTAGAATTTTACAGAAACATTGTCTTCTTTTACAGAGTAATACATCCAATCTCATTAGGAGGAACTTTAACATGCAGCAAGACAATGAAAACTCACTGCCAACATGAAAAACATGACCTTTCTTCCAACCAAATATTAAGTGTTATTTACTTTAATTTACTTTGACTATGTGCTGTTTTTGCTCACCAATATAGATGTTTTTGATCATATTTAGATATAAATTAGGAAGTATCATTTGATATCAAACTCAAATGTAATCAGTATATAACAGAAACAAAAGAATTGCCCATGTTGTTCCAATATTTTCAGAGGGGACTGAATTACAGGTTGTGTCAAAACCACATGAACAATTTCTTTTCATGTTCCTCAAATTGCTTTGATGTATATTCCAGCTTTGTCTTTGACTCCGATGCTTCAGCTATAGTATAGCTAAATGTAAACCTGGTGAAACTGATGTATAAGCATACACTTACCAGTAATATGAGTACAAGGTGCTGGAAGTAAGCCCCCAATCCAGCTACATGTGTACAGTAGAGAGCTAGGTTTCCCTGGGCCATCTGAAGAAAGGAAGAGAGGGAGGGAGGGAGGGAGGGAGGGAGGGAGGTATGGATGGATGGATGGATGGATGGATGGAAAAAACTCCCAATGTGAAACAGTAAACATTCATATAAGAGTTTTTTTTTAACTTTGTATACTGTAGCTAATGGGGCCCATGCATCTTAATGCTATATTCATACCTCTAATGCATCACAACATGGAAAACACACAGGTGGCAAGTGCTAGTTTTCATCACAATACAAGTGCAATGTACTACAAAAACAACATTATTTTCAAGGTTCTGACCTGAAAAGCAACTGAAGAAAAGAGAAATCCCAACACGAGTCGAACATATGGATTATGTCTCACAACCATTTTCATACCAGTCAGGTATGACACTTGCATGCGATCCAGTTTACTCAATGGAGCTGATAAAGAAACAACAAGATTAAAAATAGATTATTTTACAGTTTTATGCAAAAAATGTTCTGTACTCCCAGGAACTCTGCACATTGTTCTTAAGAATTTTATGATACTGAGTGGAATCCATGCGACCCTGAACTTTAATAAGGTTTCCATCACCTGTGCTTGCCACACAGCCCCATAACATGATAAACCCTCCACCAACTTTTATAGTAGGGAGCAAGTTCTTCTCTTGGAAAGCTGTGTTCTTTTTCTGCCATGCAAAGCACTTTTGGTTGTGACCAAATAACTCTATCTTAGTTTCATCTGTCCACAGTACATTAGTCAAAAATAATTCTGGCTTGTCCAGATGAGCCTTTGCATACCTCAGAAGACGCAGAAACAGCTTTTTACCCATAACCCTTCTGTTGAGCCTTTCAAGTGCACTGGACTGTGGAACGATGTACAATGATACCATCAGCAGCAAGATGTTCTTGAAGCTCTTTGGAATTGGTCTGTACCTGTCTGTCACCATTCTTCCATTCCTCGCCTCTGCCTTTCAGATATTTTTCTCGTACTACCATATCTTTCCCTCATAAAGACTGGTCCTGTGGCCTTCCATTTTCTAACTATATTTCTGACTTTGGAGACAGAGACCTTAAACCTTTGTGATAACTTGTATCCTTCTCCTAATTCATATTGACAAATTATCCTAGTTCTTAGGACATTAGGGAGTTCTTTTGAGGTTCCCATGTTGCTACTTTCTAGTAGAGAATCAGGGAAAAACAGACTAACAATTAGCTACCTTAAATATCCTTTTTCATGATTGATTGCACCTGTGTTTGCAGTGTAATCTTAATCGAGCCAAACAAATTGCAATTTTGTGTTGCAAATCAATTTTGTGTTGCAATTCTGTAATTCAACTCAGTACATTCATTTTTGTCATTTTTCTCTAGGAACAAAATGACATATCAACACAACCTTTTCTTATAAAGACAGAGCAAATTATTATGCAGCATAGAGGGGTGCCAAAACGGCATAAAACTGCATACAACAGTGAATGACAATTAGATATTTAGCAAAATTGTTTATTCCATATTAAAACGTTTATTCTTACCCAGTTGCTCCTTCACTCCAAGAAACAGCACAAGGCAGCACAGAAAGTAGAAACCTCCTAACACCAATGCAGCAATCAAATAAGCTCTCCTCTGTTGAAGTACAACACACACTGAAACTACTCCTTCAAGTCATGATCTTAAATGATAGAAATGTGAATGTAAAAAAAAGTTTTAAATTGTTTGACACAATCTGACAATAGATGTAGTCAGCTTGAATGTAGAAGCCCTTTAAAACTAGCTCCTACAAAGGCGCTAGTCTGTGTTTTATCACTAGTAGTCAAAATACAGCAATAAACTAAGAGTCATGAACAGCTACTACAAAAAAGGTTTTAATGTATTGAAACAAAACACTGTAAACATTTTTTAAATAAATAACAAATTTAGGGGTTTTCACACCAATGCATTCTTAATCTTCAAGTTGGTTTTTTTTTAAATAATTTTGCAAACTATATTAATTCCCCTTACTTCAATATAATGTTTGTGTATGTAGCTTAATGCCATGGAATGCTAATTATGTTCATTTAAAGAATAAATACTTATGGAAAGCAAACATATTAGGAAAAATTGTTGTTTTGTAAGCAACGTACTGTGTGTTCAGTCTTTACATTTCAAATACAGATAAATTTAAGAGAAGTTGCTGTTTACTAAACCGATTTGTTTGGTCCATCCCTTTTGACACCGAACTAAATGTAATGTGGCTCAGTAAATAAAATGTTTTAACCCCTGTTTTCAGCCATACTTTATTTATTGTGCAGTTAAACATTATATGCTCTTTGTGGCACATGGACCATTACATGTATTGCTGCAATGTCTGTGAGGTTTTCACGTCTCTTAAGACAGCTCTGTGCATAAACTCAATTTGTCTCACATATTTTGAATAAAAGCATCTGCTATATAAACAAATGTAAATTTTATGTAAATATGCTGCAAAGGTCAGTGTATTATTAGAACATTTTGAGTTTTTACAGTGTTTAAACTGTTTATGTTTAAGTTTACGTGTGAGAGTATGCAAATCTGTACAGTGGATACTTAAGTATCTCTAACAGCCTCTATATTTTCCTTCATATCTATTTTTTCCATAGCAGCCATAACAGTAGGTTTACTTTCAGACGCTTTTTTGACAGATTAGAGTACACACATATGGCAATCATATGGCTGATTGTATATTGTATAGATTGTAGGTCAGATAATATTTTTTGCACAATAATTACGTTTGAGTGATGGTCATAAATGGTCAATAACATACAAAACTTTCCCTAATATTATTAAAATAGTATGATGGCTTGATGGTAAATCACACTTCTGCTACTCTCTTGTATCCACCCAAAGCATGCTAGACTGTATGCTTGTAATTTTATCAGATAAAATTAATCTGATTAAATTAATTACTGCCTATGCAACTGTTTACAGTGCAGAAAATGAAACTTATACTTCAGCAAGGCTTGCAACTTTCAGGGTGTGCCACTAAATGTCAAGCAAAGACAAGTACTCTTGTACAAATTTGCATATGTCAGAGTATTTATTTCATTTGTAAGCAATGTTCTGTGTGTTCAGTCTTTACTTTTCAAATGCAGATAAATAAACACATTTAAGAGAAGTTGTAGTTTGCTAAGCTGATTTGTTTTTAAATCCTAGCTGCCATATGTTAGCTACATACATTTAATAAAAGTAATTTAGGTATTTTTTTTATTCATCAACATTTTACCACATTCTGCTAAAGCTAGCATCATCACTTTATAAGCATTTGATGTCATTTTGCATAATGACATATACTTCTGGTTATAAACATCTGTTTGTGGTCTATTTGAGATGATACTAATCTTCTAAACTTCATACACTAGACTGTAGAATAGTATAAGTGCATAGTGTGTAGTATGTCATTTGGCACATAGCTTTTGTGTTAAATAACCACTTATAAATAAGAAACAGATGTGCCGCATGCCAGATGCCACATGCCACAAACTCCGGATTTTTTCATGTCTCTAAAGGAAATTGCATGGGGTTATATGAGGTAAACTGAATTGCAGTGGATTCAGAGCTGCATCATGTTGGGCAGATATATCATTGGAATAAGTGGGAAGTCTCCCGGAAAGTCATCAATTTATTAATAACGCTCAGATTTAGGGTGTGTGGCAGCCTACAAGTGACACCCTTTAGTTTGAAGGGATTTAAAATTAATTTTGAAAATTGAAGTTAATTTTAGGAAGTTAAAGTTAATTGAAAAACCTGAAAAGCACTTTGTACTAATGCAAAGAAAATGTAATGTATCTTTAGGGTATACAAACCACTCAACTGTAACTCTTCATGTTTTCATGCCTGGAGACCAATCTGCCTCACTTGTGAATGGGACAAGTAAATTAAACCTTCAAAATTATTGTCTATGCATTTGTTGCTATATTGCTTCCCAATGGGGTTTTAGGCTGCCAGAATTCTTAGTCTAGTATCGATATATATTCACTGATAGAAACTTCAAAGCACTTCTGTAAGTCACCTTGGATGGGTGTGTGCCAAATGCAGTAAATGTAAATGTAAGAAATCATGTGATAAGTTTATGTAAGCATGCCTGACCGTATCCTGCAGTGTGGCAGTGAAAGGAGTTGTAGAGTTGTGGTACAGCAGAGATGAGTAGTTTCTAGTAAGTGCAATACTGTCATTGAGCTCACTGCATGCTTGTGCTTTTTTAGCATGATACACCCCCACAATCTGTCCCTGAATGGTGGCTCCTGCCAATGTTGCAAACATCTCCATTCCCATTCCTGCAGGATGAACAGAATGACAGAAGAGACAATGTAAGCAAGTTTGTACTTTACAATAACAACCTCCGGATAAGTATGAGTAACCCTACAGTCAGATTAAATATAGACGTAGATAAACAGATATAGTTCCTGTGGAATTGCTAAGATAGAACTTCAGATATGATATGCATGTATCATATGCATATCACATACATTTACATTTATATCATGTGTGTACCACTAGGCCATTTATATTAAAGAATTCACTTCTATTTTATAGATGTTGTCTCAACTACTAGCACTGTAGCATGAAACATACTGAAGTTGAAAGAAGTTGTATGTGAAGAGAGAGAGCTCCCTCCCAATATTACTCTCTAGACACATGACTAGTGATGGCTGTGGCATCATTAGGATTCAACTCACTATTTCCCAACAATTGGGTGAATGCAATTGCTACTGAGTGGGTGTATGGTGCCCTGTGATGCACTAGTGTTCCATTCAGGGTGCCTCGTATTCTCAACATGGGTCAGTCTATATTACTATTATGGTCAATTATAATAAATTAATTATTAAAAGGACACAGAGGAACACCATAAAATGTAATTGTTTGAAATTAATTTTAACAAAGCAAGTGTATTGAACATCTAAAATCTGCTGGACTGCTTGAATGTGTTCACATCCTCTCTGTTAGCCAGGATTAGATGGAGTGGGGTCAAGGATTAAACAAATCATTACAAAGTTTTAAGCCCACTGATTGTAATCATGTGACTTAGAGTGGAACTTTTTATTCATACTTCGAATTTCATTAGTCATTTTATAAACCATCAAAATTTGCTAAGAGACCAGGGAAAAATGATTATGGATGTTGTATCTTACTGTAGCCAGTGGCTGAGTCTCGGTCTTTTTGATCACCACCCAAAAACATGTTTAAGGAAGTGTAGGGCACATGGTAGCACTAAAAGAGAAAAGATAAAACAGTGTATAGTAGTACAGTAATGTGTCCATCTTTTCTTACTATTTGAATGAGCAAACAGGTCTTACAATAAATAGGTTTAAAAATTGTCTTAAAAAACAGAACAAAAAAGAACTTGTACCGTGTTCTAAGAGACCATTACTATTTATAGCATTGGCTATGTAGAAGCAAAAAGGAGCGTCACCTAGAAACTCAGTTTTCCTGATTGAAATGATATTTTCAAATATTGTTACATAATTTTACACTAATATAATTTGGATAATGGGCACCAAAACAGCCTTATTGTCAGACACCATAAATTACCATCAGTGGACAGGAGTAAGAGAAAGCATAACTGGCCTAAATAAATTAGATAGGATTCATTAGCTGAAGCAGGAAAAAAATGAAATATTTTATTGAAATGTACACATGTAACTACAACAACCACAGCAAAAACATGCCCTGTAGAAGGGGCAGTAACAGCAGGAATAAGGGTCATGATTATAGTGATGGTCTTACACTCATTAATGTGTCAAAGAGACAGCACCAGCTAAAGTACCAGCAAAAGCTGAAGACAGGAGACATGCTGTCCTGGGGAGTGTACCACTGCATGATGTAGGCAATCACTCCCAAAGGCATGGAGTATACAATCCTGGTAGAAAAGGAAATAAACAGAGAAACAACACATGCAAGAAAGTCCGGAGAAATGTTTTATGTGTATCTGTTCACCCGCCTACAAAAAGCTGTGGACGTTACAACTATATGCTTTCTCAAGCCAAGATTCCAAATAGAACATGTCTAAAAAAAATCAAGCTATCAAAGGAACATTGGGGAACATTTTCTGAAATAAAGTACAAGAAGTACTCTAATGTTTACCCTCTTCCTTACCAGGGAATGAGCTTGCCTATGCATGTGCGTCCACTCTTGCTGACCATGTAGCCCACTAAAGGGTCTGTGATTGCATCCCAGGCTCGGCCAAGGAAAAGGTTTACAGACACATAGAAGGGTGTCATCTGAAAAATGGAAATTTAACCTGAGACTGAAAAGAATATCAACATACTGTGTATATAATAATGAAAATATTTCAGCTATTTATAGGAATACAGTACTTAGTGTTCAGAGATGTTAACTTTATGTATAGATGTATAAACAAATGCAAATTTGCAGTAAGAAGCATTTACTAGTCATTAAAGACCTGCTCATGGACATACCCTTGATATCTTACTGTTCTAATCAGATATTAAAAAGGTTGTACTACAGTTGTGTATTCTGAGAGATATTGCCCAATTTAGAAGGGAAACTAAATATATTATATACTAAATAAAAATATTTTAGACAGAGATGAAAGAAACTAAACATCTGTAAATCTGGGTCATATCTAGGAAAGACAATATGAATTGAAGTCACAAGCCACTTCCTAGTGGATACATATATTTTTCAGTGATCTTTGATAAAATGAAAATATTTGATTTAATTTTATCTAAAAGTTCTCAGATTTTCATTAGCAATATGTGGTCTCACAGGGTTACAAAGGAAGTTAACATAAAAAGTGCCAAATTGCATTATTACATGCTAGGACTAATGAACAATCTTCTGCAAAGTTGCTCTGCTTTGCTGCTATGTACCATATAACACCTTGTATATAGCTTCTGCAGTGGCACGAGTGTTTATAAGTGTAAAGAAATAATGTCAATGTGTGCTTTACAAAACTACTTGAGATAAAGATAAATAAATGAGTGAATGCCTACTGTATTGAGCTACATTAACCCACATCCATGTTAACACAGATTTTCCTAATGCATTTTGATAAAAATGTTAACATTTAGCTGATTTGTTCAGTCATAAATTTGAATCCATTATTTTGTGCTGCCTATACAAGTAATAGTGTTTAACATATTCAAAATATGTAGTAGTAATTTCCCTTTTTCAATTGACCAATGTCTGCGATGGGTTGGCACTCCGTCCAGGGTGTATCCTGCCTTGATGCCCGATGACGCCTGAGATAGGCACAGGCTCCCCGTGACCCGAGGTAGTTCGGATAAGTGGTAGAAAATGAATGAATGAATGAATGAATGAATGAATGAATGAATTGACCAATGTTTCCATGAGCAGCTTCTGGGAAATTAACATTTCTGTTTTTCTTTACATGAGATAAATCTCCAGATAAACTGATTTCACATAGTGTTAAAATAGCATATCTCTATTAGACAGGAAGTATGTTGTGTTGCAATGTCTGCTCTACAAGAAGCATATCAACATCTGACCTGCACAACATCCAGTAGGAAGATCTGCATGAAAAAGCCTTTGGCATTACTTGTCATTTGATAGGGCATCCCTCCAATGGCGTAGCACAGTTTTCTTATAAGTGGAATGCCTGACCCTTTCTGCAAAAGAAGAACATCTGTGCAGTATGCTACATCTGGATTTATTCCACTGCTGCTTACAGATATAAAAATTAGCAATGGTAGCAATTTTATTGACAAACGTAAAAGCTTTATTGAAAAGACCATTTAATAGCATTCAAACATAACAAAAAAGACAAAATGTCTTGTGGAAAACATAATTTGTGGATTTTCTTTGCTGTAAAATTCTTGCTACACCTCATATTATTTAACATATATTCAAAATAATCTTTGGCTCTAAGTGCCTTAGTCTTTGCTCGAAGATATTGCAGGACTGAAACATTCTAGTTGTGTGCTTAAAAAGTTTAATGCCACCAATTTTCCTCCTGTCAAAAAGTAATTACCCTCTTAGTTTTGAAAAAAAAATGAGCAAACATCATTTTACATGTCCTAAAAAGCACAAGCATTATGCCTGAGATTTTTGGGCCAATATTTTAGAGCTGAGTCAAAAGTGAAAGAGTGCATGCTTCCTTGTGTCTGAGACAGAGCAAATACAGCACTCAACTTACATTGAAACGTGGTGGCAGTATGAAGGTTTGTCAATGTATTGTTACCACTGGACCTGAGTGACTTGCTATTGTTGAAGGAATTCTGGGATGTAATTGACCATTCTTGAGAATATCCAACCATCTGAAGTGTCATTGGTTAATGCATCAGGATAGTCATCAACAAGAAAAAAATAAGTCAACATCTGAGGGGTTATATAATTTTGGGGTGGCCCAGACAAAACCCTGACTCAAAACCAAAATGCTTGCCTTAAGACGTTCAAATGGGTCAGAATTTAAGTAGTTCTGCAAAGACCAGTGTGCCATGATTCCTCAACAGAGATTCACAAGCCTTTTATCATATTATAGCAAGCTTCTGGTTGCACTTAGTGCTTCTGAGGACAGTCCAACCACATTTTAGATTTAAAGGGCATTTATTTTTCACAGGGCTGAAATGGGACTATAAAGATTATATTTTATTCAAGAAACAAAGTAAACACTTTACGAAATGAAATGTAATGAAATTACCTGTTGGTCATAGCTTGGGTCCTCAGAACACGCCATTTCCGCGCACTGTGTGTGTGAATCCCGGCGCATCCTCACGCGCCTCGTCCTCGTCCAGACGTCTTGAACCGGTTAATTCTGCGACACTGAATGACTCTCTAATATATTGTGTGGTGAAAACTACACAAAAAGTTGTGCAGAAGACTTCCCCATGCCTTGAACAAAGTTTGATGACGTCTCCGAAGCGATTTGCCTTCTTGATCCTTTAAAGTGAATGGAGGGAAACATCCAGTCGTTTATATTTGAGTTTAAACGTACAGTCGCATGCGGAAACCTTCAAGTAATGCAAAGTAGGTGGTTACACCTTTGTTTTTTGAAGCCGAGTCCTCACGCAGCAGTGTAATGCACCCTGATGTGGTAATCTATGCTCTACTCCATAAATTTACGCCCCCTTGTTGCGCCCCCAGTATAGGATTAACAGTTATGCCTTGTTTGGATTTTTTTTAAACTGGAGCCAATGCTCTATTGCGCAATTTCCCGTTGCACTTGGCTAATGTGGGTAAGCCTCATTTACAAATGCACGCTGCATCAACTTGTGTGTACAATACTATATACATTTATAAATAACAATCATCATCATCATCATCATCATAATAATAATAAATCAGACCACATGCCCAACATCAGTGCCAATCCTCCCTGTTGATGTGGCCAATACACACACAGATTTAAGGTAATTTAAATTCCAGCCTGCAGCCTAGTTTTCTTTGGCCTGGGTGATCCTGGAAAAATATGATTGAAATGGACTATTGTACAGCATTGCTTCCACACTATTTGAAGTTTCACAGCATACCTGTAGAGCAGCGACCAGAAATGCACACCACACACCAGCGCAAGTCACACAATTAACTAAACACAACAAGCTTTTTTCCTTTATCTGAATACTTACAAGCAGTATAAAGTATCAGAAAGCAATACTTGAGTAAAAGTACAAGTATCGTACTAGAAAAAGACTTTGGTAGAAGTGAAAGTTACCATTTACAATATTACTCAAGTAAAAGTCTTAAAGTATCTGATATTTACTGTACTTAAGTATCAAACGTTATTTTCTGATATTTAATGTACTTAAGTATTTGAAGTAAAAGTAAAAAGAAAAATTTCAGTGATTTTCGGTAGGCATAAGAGTAAGGGCGGTTCTAGGGTTTCATCTTTAGGATGAAACGTTTAGCCCTGAGTGAGAATTTAAAAAAAGTTTTATATTATATATTATATGACTATATAGTAAGCCAAAAGTGATGGTATTATTAAATGGCAAAAGTGGACACCAAATTTTTATGCATGATGCCAGTCTTGAATCAAATCAGTTCATGTATGTGTGCATTCTCTACAGTGTGTCTAATTAATGCAGTCATTAATAAAAAAAAATATTCACAAGACAAAGACCAAATCAATAAATGTTATTTTTATTTAGTATTGAATGAATGGGGCACGGTGGGGCACGGTGGCTTAGTGGTTAGCACGTTCGCCTCACACCTCCAGGGTTGGGGGTTCGATTCCCGCCTCCGCCTTGTGTGTGTGGAGTTTGCATGTTCTCGGGGGTTTCCTCCGGGTACTCCGGTTTCCTCCCCCGGTCCAAAGACATGCATGGTAGGTTGATTGGCATCTCTGGAAAATTGTCCGTAGTGCGTGAGTGAATGAGAGTGTGTGTGTGTGCCCTGCGATGGGTTGGCACTCCATCCAGGGTGTATCCTGCCTTGATGCCCGATGACGCCTGAGATAGGCACAGGCTCCCCGTGACCCGAGGTAGTTCGGATAAGCGGTAGAAAATGAGAGAGAGAGAGAGTGAATTGTTTGCATTAATATTTTGTTTGTGCTATCAACTCTGGTAATAAGAATAGTGAAATTTCACTGCTTTTGGTTGCCGTCTTTGCGGCTTTCCGCCGATTAACGTTATAGATAAATGCCTCCAGCTCTGACTGCGCGTGCACGCTGCGCGTGTCTGTGCTTCTCCGTAGAGCGTGCGGATGTGCGTAACGCAATCTAGGAGCAGTGGTTCGCCAAACCTCCCTTATTGCAGTCGCACACATTTCTTCTGATTTTATTTTGTAGTAACGAGTAACGAACATGCTTAGTGGAAATATAACGGAGTAAAAGTATACATTTTATCTAGGAAATGTAGTGGAGTAAAATTGAAAGTTGACATAAATTTAAATAGCAAAGTAAAGTACAGATACGTGAAATTTCTACTTAAGTACAGTAACGAAGTATTTGTACTCCGTTACATTACAACACTGCTTACCAGATAGATAGATAGATAGATAGATAGATAGATAGATAGATAGATAGATAGATAGATAGATACTGTAGATACACACATACATACATACATACATACATACATACATATCAGAGATGGGGGACTCGAGTCATATGACTTGACTCGAGTCGGACTTAAGTGCAAATTTGAGACTTGAGACTTGCTTGACAAATATTAAAAAAAGACTCGACTTGACTTTGACTTGGCATTCATGACTTGAGACTTGACTCTGACTTGGGTTAAATGACTCGAAATAACTTGTTTTTACTTTTTTTTTCTTTTTTTTTAATTTTGTTTTTGAACGCACGCAAGAGCGTAATCTAACCACGTGACGCAGCAGGCAAGCAGAGGGAGCGCGCGCACTAACTAATAAACTTTAACAGTCGTGACGACACATGGAAGGCGTGACACCAAAAATAATTAAGATCGGGTACCGGGATTTTGGCAAGTAAGAGCGGTACGAGTAACGGCCATCCCTGCATCAATGCACCTGTTGAACGTGTATTCAGCCATGGTGGGGTGATAATGCGACCACATCGCTCACAATTGAGTGACAAAGTTCTATCAAATTTAATTTTTTGCAAGTACAATGTAGTGTAATTGTTTATGTGGAAATGTCAGCTTTTTTGCAATACCACTTATAGTGCTTTAAGTGAAAAGCTTATGGATCGTTTATGGGGATGCACATATATATATAAAAAAAACCTAAATATAAAAATAAAAAAACCTCAGAGTTACAAGCACAGCCATATTCTTGTCTCGCATGCACACACATTCAATTTAAAGGGATAGTTTCATTAGCCCCATTCACTTGTATAGTATTCTTACTATAATTCTATGTAATGGGGCTCATGAATGGTTTGGTTACAAACATTCCTCAAAATATCTACGTGTGTTCATCAAAACAAAGAAATTTATACAGGTTTGTAACATCATGAGGGTGAGAAAATGATGAAAGAATTTTCATTTTTAGGTGAACTATCCCTTTAATATTAATAAATTACACTCACTCCAATCATTCTCTCTCTCTCTCTCTCTCTCTCTCTCTCTCTCTCGCTCTCTCTCTCCAATAGTTAATTCACTTCAAGGTTTGTGTGATTCAATAATTTACATTTTTTGATTGACGTGATTGATTGTTGTTGTTATTCTGTTGTTAAAAAGGAAGGATCTAATTTAAGGATGTGTTCATGTCCCATTAAAAGGGAATGCCTGTTCAAAAAATGCTATTTGGTTGCATAGAAACCATTGTACTTTTTTATATATACTTTTCCATGTTCTTCTGCCATGTTTGAGGCATATTGAAACTTTTCATGCTTTTATGTTGGCCTTATTTCAGCTACATTTACATCTTATTCTTTGTAGTTTTGATTTTTATTCATTTTTAGATTTTTATTGTATTTACAACTCACCTGTATGTGGACACCTTTTAAAAATAAATGCATATAATAATTTTTTGTTGCAAATAAAACTCTCATAGTCCATAAATACTGTAGATTTAACTTTGTTTAATATATACATTTAGTTAAATCATCAAACATCTGTATGACTTGCCAGTGACTTGTTTGACTCAAGCTACAACTTGACTTGAATTGCTTGACATAAAGCAGTGAATTGACTTGACTTGACTCTCACAAAAATTGACAGACTTGCTTGAGACTTGAAGGTTAAGACGAGACTTACTTGTGACTTGTACATGTGTGACTTACTCCCACCTCTGATACATATTCATGCAGTTATCTAATCGTGTGGCAGAAGTGCAGCACATAAAATGCAGATACAGATCAAGAGCTTTAGTTATTGTTTAGATCAATCATCAGAATGGGGGAAAAAATGTGATCTCTGTGATTTTAACCATGAGATAGATGCAGGTGACACATGGGCTGGTTTGAGTTTTTACAAACTTTTGCTCTCCTGGAAATTTCATACATAGCAGTCTCTAGAGTTTACAGCGTATGGTACAAAAAGCATAATGTGAACGAAAGGTCTGAAAGCTGAAACACCCTGTAGATGAGAGAGCTCAGTGTTCTAATCAGACAGGAAGTCTATACTACTGTAACTCAACTAAATAAACTCAAATAAGCCAACGTGATAATTCCGTTCTGCTGGGGTTAGATTGCGAGAGACGGCAACCACAGGGTGCATTTTAGGCTTCTCCACAAAACGCCGGCATGGTCAGCAGTTGTGATATTGTGAAATTTGCGATACCCAGGAAACGTTGCAGCTCCTTTAGGTTTGGCCATGATGTTATGATGTAACCGAGAAATGCGATGGTTCCCTGATGGAATTCACACTTTTCACATTTTACATACAGCTGGGTGTCTATCAGGTGGCAGAGGACACATTTGTGAGAATTTCACGAGGTGGTGTGGTGTTGTCATGGAAGGCTTGGACAATACCCAGGTTTTGTTTATGTCTAGTCCCATGTGTTTTTGTTTATGTTTTGTGTTCCTGTGATCCTTATCCCATTCCTGTATCTGCACACCGCTAATTACCTTCCCTATTTATACCTGCAGTCTTGTGTTTTCTGAGTCCTTGTCACCCGGTCACCCCGTCCGTCTTTCATCTCTGCATTTGGGTCCAGAGTTTGTTCCAACGGAGGCACCATACACATGACAGAAACATGGGACAGTACATGAACAAAACCTGCCTGAACTCTATCTGGTGTTCCAGCAGAGAAATGTCCAAGCCATCCATGACAGTTGTATTTAGGCAGGATGCTGGTCTGAGTGCTGGACTCTGGGCTCTCCATTGAGGCAGGAGAGAAACCATTGAATGAGCTACTTGTCTGGCCAGGACAGCAGAGTATTGTAAAGGAGTGGAGTGGAGGTTTTGGATCTGCCGGGTGACAATGACATTTTCATGGACATGCAGACATACATGCAGGCAACACTGACAACCCAAAACCAGGAGTCTGTGTGAATGACAATATATATTATAAAAAATGTTTAGAAAATGTAATGATTATACAGTTATTTTTTTTTAAGTTTTATTTAAACTAAAACACGGGTCCTGTTTTTACAGACACTCTTTAGTCTCACGTTTCTTGACAAACTCGACTGACAATAAGCACATATTTGAGCTTGTAAAATATTTATTTCATATAAATAATAAATATAAAAACATTCACGTTGTTCAATGTGCAAATACTTTCTATTATATTTACCAAACAGACAAAAAGATTAAAATGCAAAACGAGACATTAACTAACTTATCATTTTTTAGCTGTTGTATTGAAACCCTTCAGAGACATTAATGGTAAACATGGTAATTAAACAAGTGCAACCAAAGCGTCGGTATTGAATTTGACTTTGGAATAAGGCATGATTCAGATGGGATGGGAAATTTTCAGCATGTTTACCAAGTTTACTTAGTGCTTTAAAGGAGCGCCCCCTTGTGGAGAATCAAGAGCGTGTTAAAGTACAATTTTAAAAAAAAGGCCCAAAAAAGGATGTATTTCCTTATCCAGTTGAGGAAGTTTAACCTCAGCCGTCATCGAGTCTGTTCTGGGCACATGAATAACTGTCTGGTTTGGCTCAGCTACAAAATCAAACATCAGAAGACTGCTGAAAGGATTATTGTGTTCCCCTGCCCACCCTTTAAAAACTTTATATATCCATAGTGAGGAAAATGGCTCATAAAATCACTCTGGATCCCTCACATCCAAGTCGTCCACTTGTTCAACGTTTAGCATCTTGCCGGCGCTACAGATCCACAAATACCAGCACAACCAGGCATAAGAACAGTTTCTTCCCCTAGGCAATCTATCTCATGAACAGTTAAATGTTCCCCCAATGTGCAATAATCTTATATTTATTTGCATAGCCGATCGGCCCTATACGCTCACTACGCAAGTTGCGTAGGGCCCCACAAATTACGCAAGGCCCCGCCTCCCCCTGCCTCGTTTTACAGCGCATGTTAATGTTTACTGTGTAGATGACAATATGAAGCGGAGCTATCCATCTGGCCATGTAAAGAGGAAAAAGAAACAAAATGAGAGTTAAATGCGAGAACAGCCATCAGGCAAACTTGTGTTCTCTTCAAGTTTGATGTCAGCAAGAGCAAATAACAGTAAAGTTAAGTTGATGTGATTCTGTCTCTAGTCTCTATCTGACTAGCTAAATTAGCAGTGCTGCAGTGCAAGTGTGAATGTGTGGCAAATGGTTTACATGGCTCACGGGTCAGGTAGGAGGGCCCCTTAGCAGAATTTTGCTTAGGGCCCCAGGGAGGTCAAGATCGGCTCTGTTTATTTGTTACCACCTTAGTGCATCCCTGCATCTCATTCTATTCTATTCTATTCTATTCTATTCTATTCTATTCTATTCTATAGCACACCTGTATATACAATTTATTTCTTTTTCAACTTGTTTTTTAATTTGTTTGTCTATTTCTATCTACATGTGTATTTATATTTTTATATTTTTATACAACTTATTTTTGCAATTAAATGCATGTATAACAACTTTCATCTACAGAACAGTCTCTTACACTAAAATCACAGGGGGAACAGAGAAACCAAAGCGAAAGCTATAATTATCAAGCATATATAACTTCTTATAAGCCAACAGGGACCTTAAAGTATGCATTTAATTGAATACTATCTTATTTATTGCGAAATATACCTTATTTTGAATAAAAACAATTACACGACGCACGAGCGGTTCAATGCAAAACATTGCGGAAAACGTCATTTTACGCATGCGCGCTAAAGAGGAAACAGGAGAACTGAATTCTCCGGAACTCCTGATAGCATGAACACGCGAAATAAAGTACTGTAAAAAGCATAATAAGATTTTGTGTTTGAGTTCATGTAAGTAATACAAATTTTACCCATGAGTTAGAAACGGGTGCAAAAAAAGCCTTCTATTTCCCAGGTCTATTTGATTCTTTACAATGTAGTCGATAAACAAATGCTGTAATCTCCTGGATCACTGCGAGCTGGTCTATGGTTACGTCACATTTTAGAGCTGTTTTACTAGTATATAATATACCTATTAGACGTGTAAACTGGCCAATGACTTACAGTAATCGTATAAACATCATGTACAGGAAGAGTGTGGTTTTTGTTTTTTTCATTTCCTGAATTGAAACCGAAAGTTTGATTATTTTTAACCGTTTAGTATTTGGTTCTAGGTTATATTACGATTACGAATGGCTAAAATAAACCTGTTCTTTTTTGTTAATATTTACAGGACTAGACTCAGCTAAAAGTTCTGTTATAACACTGAGGACAGGTGTTATTAACCCACGAGGCCAAGGACTTCGAGATGACTTCTCTGTTTCTACACAAGAAAAGAATGGGTCATTCAGAAAGCAGACCAGTGGTGAGTTGTTTATTTATACATTAGTCTGTTGCTTTTTGATTGTGACTAGGACAAGGATATGACATTTCACCAAAGAACATGACTTAACTTGTATACCGAAATACAGTTGAATATAACAGAACAATGTATGAATAAAATAACTATTTACATACACACCAAAGGTGGTCTACATGTAGGCCTAGGCCTATTTCCTACATCCTATGCCTTTTACTTTTGTTGCAAGCTTTTGTTGTACTTTGTTGCTGCTTGCTTCGCAGATTTGAGCAACTTTGCAGAAACCTCAACCTCATAGCGCTCTGTGTCAATGAATTTGTTTATCTTGCAAGACAGATTCACAAGTGTATGCTGAGACATCTCACTCCTAAATTCTGTCTTGATGTGATGCACAATGCTGAATGCTCTTTCCACATCACAGTTAGAATTTGGCAGCACCAGTAGCACCTTCATCAGCTGAAAGATCTCCCTGAATCTCAACTGCCCTGAGCTCACAGATCTTACTTTGGACAGCTTCCCCCAGAACTCATCGACTGGTAAATTCTTGTAATTTGGCACCAGTGCTTCCAGGTTAGTTGAGACATAATCCAGGATTTCTAAATGGAGTTGTTCTCTGGCATCTGCCTTCATCACATTTGGAAATCTCTCTGCCAAAGTCAGAATTTGCTCTGGTTTCACATCATCTTGGTTCTCTGGATTGACCACTGACATTTTTCAAGATTTGGTCTCTCATTGGGAACTTTTCCTTTACTTTTTGAAAGCTCCTGACATAGAATGCTCTGACATCTTTGAAGAATTGCTTTTGTCTTGTGAGTGGAAAGCGCTTCCTCATTTAGCAAAGGCCTCCTTGTCAAGAACCCAACAGAAAGTTCTTCATCTGGACAATGAATTTCAGGGTTGCTCACATCTATCTCTTGCAATTTCAGTTCTCTCAATACCTTTGGCACAATAAATCTGCTTGCTATGTCATGGAGGAGTTCTTCCACACCGTCATTTAACTTGAAAATGACGGTGCTTTTGTACTCTCTGCTGGGCTACATTGCAAAAGTCCTGAAACTTCTTAAAGTCTTCTCTTCTTTTGTGAACTTTTCTCAAAGTAGTAGTAGATTTCAATTATTAATTCCTCAGGTGACATTGAGAGCTCTTTAGAAGCAGTTTTTGCACATATGTTAATCAAGTGACTTGGACTGCCAACACTGTATATATAAGGTGCCTGTGCTTTCATTCTTGATAAGACAAAGTTGTTTTTACCAATCATGACATTGCAGTTGTCACTGCTGAATCCTACGCTATTAGACCATTCAAGGCCTTTTTCATGCATGGATGATGCAATGCAGTTGAATATGTTGCCAGCTTTGGCATCATTGCATGTCTACAAATCCAACTCTCACCTTATCCTGTGCTTCACTGTAGTACCTGACTAAAATGGCACACTCCTCACACATGATGTCATTGCTTTCATCAACCATAATACTGTATGGCCTTTTTTCTGTCTGGATTAACTTGTACAAATCCTCTGAACATTCAGGTTCCAGTGCCAGGTTCATCATAGCTGCCGTTTTAGTGGAAGTGCAGGCATAATTTTTTGCAATCTCAGAGTCTGGAAACATTTTCCTAAATAACTTGCCTGGTGTGCCTACACACATGGAATGGCAGGTTATGTTCCACAATGAAAGATGTGAAATACACCTCAGCTGTAGTCACCTTCTCAGTGAGACTATCTGAATGGAGGAACTGAGATATATTGGAGCAGCCTTCCCTGCACGTAGCCTCCCTAACATGTTGTGGTCCCTAAAATATATAAAATCATAATATATCATTTCTATAGGCCTATGCAATTATTGGTAACACTGTATTGGTAATGTATTAACTAACATGAACTAACCATGAGCAGTACATTTGTTAATCTTTGTTAATGTTAGTTAATAAAAATACAGTTGTTTATGGTTTGGTCATGTTAGTTCACAGTGCATTAACTAATGTTAACAAGATTTGAATAATGTATTAGTAAATGTTCAAAGTAACATTAACAAAGATAAATTAATGCTTTATAAGTGCAGTTCATTATTAGTTCGTGTTAACTAATGTAGTAAACTAATGTTAACTAATGAACCTTATTGTAAAGTGTTACCCAATTATTTGTTAATTATATTAAAATATGTAGATCACTTTTACTATTTATATAAGCTGAAGATGAAATGAAACTTGTTGAAGTCACGTCAACATGTCTTTTACAATCATTTACCCCGCCATGTGCAATGCTTAAGTCAATGTTACAAAGTTTACAGCGTGCAACATTGTCATTATGTTTAACGCTTATAAGACAGGGGGACACTTTCGTGTATTCTGGCGTAAAATGTGTCTTATACTGTGGTTTTTTTGGGGCACTCTGCCATGGGCCATGATGGCGCTCCTGTTTCTAGATAAAACTGATTAATTCGGTTCGGGAGAAGAGATAAAAGCCCGACCACACTGACAATTGATTGATTGACTTACTGAAACAGGCCAATCAGGATGCGCTCTGTTTACATGCGCTTAATGGCGCACACATGCAAGGTCTCTAGCTCCCCCTCCCTCTCTGCCGTGCGCGCGCTACAAGGTTTGGCACGCAGTCTATGTCGCGCATGCGCGCTCTTGCTCACCTGCTCTAGATTCCGGGAGATTTTAACTAATATGCGGGCATCAGGGAGCCGCTATCAATATGCGGGAGACTCCCGGAACTTACAGGAGACTTGGGATGTCTGGACTAGGTTATGGTCATCATCCAATGATTCTTTGCCTCCAGAATGTATTCACCACTTGAATATTGTGAATCTTTCTCTTTACTGTGTTGCAAGATAAAATTTAAGTATGTTGTATTGATATTCTGTACAGAAATAAAATTACTTTTAAAATTTAAAAGTATTTAGATTTAAAAAAAAAAAAAAAAAAATCTATGAATCGATAATCTTGATGGTCAGGCCAAGCCAAATTTTGACTAGTGGTTATTGTGGCTTGACATTTATTTCATTTGAAAAGTATGTTCTGCTTAGTGACATACAGCTGAAACCTAGATATACATGGGGGAAGAACCACAACGGTGGTTATAAAGTTAGTAAACAAGCTGTTCTTGCAATTTTTAGAAACTGTATTACCCTGATGCACTTGTTATAAAAGCCCCTGAGAACTGTGCTTAGGGATCTGTGTAGGTGAAACCTTTTTATTTATTTATTTTTAAATAAATAAAATAAAATAAACAAAAAATAAACAACTTTCTACTTATTCTATGGCTCATGAATAAATAGTTTTATCTACTAGAATCTCCAGAACAAAACAGATTTTTAGTCGGATGTAAAAAACAGATTTTGATTGTAGTCTGGGCTTTGGCTCAGTTATTCCACAACATAAGCTTTTTTTTATTCATTTCCATTCATTTGTATTTTCACCCTTTGTGTTAGATCATTGTACATACATTTTTACAAATTTCTGTATTGCTGGAACAGGTTCTTCTCAGGAGTTTGCTTATATTAGCTCCGTCTATGTTGCTCTTGATGGCAAGATGATTTTCATTTCCTCCTGCTAAAAGATATTTTTGTTTCCTGCTCCTATAAATGTTTAATAATCTTGAAGCTTCACAAACTGTCACCAGGTCCTTGTGACAGCAGGACTAATCTCATGACATTTTTGCAAATACAGCAAATGAGAAAAAATCACTGGGGAATGAATACTTTCTGGATGTAAATATTTGGCCGACTTGTGTTCACCTGAAATGTAATGTTATTTTTCTTGTTGTGACCACAGTGGCCATCTCTTCCTCTTGCTATTATTGAGGAAATTTTTCTAAACCTGCCTGGCCAGCAAGTGATTTGTGTGTGCCGCCTGGTGTGTTCTGAGTGGAAGTCGGTGGTGGACAGCACTGCGTTTTGGAGAAAGCGATGCCGTAGCGAAGGACTCAAGCCTCTCACTATCCACAAAGTCCCAAGACATTGGCAGATGACTTATTTTCTATGTAAAATGAGACGGAATCTGTTGAAGAACCCCAATGCGGATGGTGAGCAAAAATCAATTAAGATTAAACATTTTTTTCCTTGTAACTGTGATATGGTTTGGAAAATGTCTGTATGTATACTGACACTGTTTGATTAAAAAGTTAGGATGTGTAAAAAATAACTATAGTTGATATAATATCAGAAATGTTTTTTCATCTAGAAGGCTTTGCTGGCTGGAAAATCGAAGAAAATGGAGGTGATGGATGGATTAAAGATTGTATTTTTGTACCTCATCCAGATGAGACTGTAACAAAATGCTTTGTTACCTCTTATGAGTAAGATTCATTTTGTATTTATACAACATTTATATTATTTTATACAAAGGAAACACCGCCTCCTTTGTTTCTTCTACATTCTTGTTACCTGGTGATGTACAAACATGAATGGATTGAGTAGCCCATAGCCAACTGTGAAGTATTTAATAAAAAATGAAGATGTGCAACTATTATTTTACATCTAAGACCTGCTGTCTATACGCAATTATTAACTGTGCTTCATATAACAGGCAATGCAAAAAGAGTCAGCTGATCAACCTAGAAGAAGAAGGGTACAGTCCTGCAATTATGGATGAAATACAGCCTGACATTGTGATATCAGATTGGTGAGTCTTTGTTCAGCTTTTGTCTATTATTTTCTGAATAAGAATAAATATTTTAAACTTTCCTCTTGTCAAATAATTAATTTAGGCTTATTTGCCCAGGTATGCTCCACGGTGGGACTGTGGCAGTGAATATCAAATTCAAATCGAGTTACTCAATCACCAGAAGAGGACTGTCCAGTCATTTGTGTCAGCACCTGTGTTTTTTCCTCAATGGAATGATCAGAAATGGGAAGAGGTTAGTTACTTTTATTTGTTCCCATGCAAACTCCAGGAGATAGTTGCACGATTTACATATTCTCTCTCTCATCTCTCTCTCACTCATTTTCTACCGCTTATCCGAACTACCTCTGGTCACGGGGAGCCTGTGCCTATCCCAGGCGTCATCGGGCATCAAGGCAGGATACACCCTGGACGGAGTGCCAACCCATCACAGGGCACACACACACTCTCATTCACTCACGCAATCACACACTACGGACAATTTTCCAGAGATGCCAATCAACCTACCATGCATGTCTTTGGACCGGGGGAGGAAACCGGAGTACCCCGGAGGAAACCCCCGAGGCACGGGGAGAACATGCAAACTCCACACACACAAGGCGGAGGCGGGAATCGAACCCCAACCCTGGAGGTGTGAGGCGAACGTGCTAACCACTAAGCCACCGTGCCCCCCTGATTTACATATTCAATAAACAAAATGTTATTAACTTAGAAAAAAATCTTTGTTACTCCCTTTAAACGGCATTTTAATGATTCCACATGATTAGCTCGTTTTGCTAGGTGTGCACATGGATCAGACCATTAATCAGTCTGTTGATATTGTAAGTCTTGTGTCATACCTACCAAGCCACTGCAATATTTCTCTGTAAATTTGTGTGCTTGTAGTTTCGTGGTTTGCACGCAGCAAAAGGTGTACAGGTTTATTGCTACATTTGTTGTATATTATTTATAGCAGATTATTGTTTTAGTAAATTTTTTTTTTGGATTGTATCTTAAAATCATAATTTTTACCCTATATGCTGATACTTTAGCTACACTGTTATTTCTTTACTGGATATTTTCAATATGGATTTTTTTAGCAGTTTTTTTAATATAAGATGTCTATAACTTGCTGTTGTTTTATTTTAGATGACATATACCTTTAAGGACTATGGACCTGGTGTTCGATTTATCCGTTTTAAGCATGGAGGGAAGGACACACAGTACTGGGCTGGACATTATGGAATAAGGGTTACTCACAGTAGTGTGGAAATCTCCTCATAAGCATAACATAGAAATAATACAGATGATATGTAAAATGATAGTGATTAAGAAAGTGGTAGCTTAGTGGTTAAGGTGTTGGACTACTGGTCGGAAAATTGTGAGTTCAAACCCCAGGTCCAATAAGCTGCCACTTCTGAGTCTCTGAGCAAGGCTTTTAACCCTCAGTTGCGGTATAATTTGTTGATAAATGTAAGTCACTGTGGATAAGGGTGTCTGCCAAATGTCTGAATGTAAATGATTACTGCAATTATTTATACTAATATGCTTAAAATATGTCTGTGGTGTTCAATATGATGGAAAGAATATTAAACAGAGAATACTGTGAGATGTTATAAAAATGTAATCCAAATATTTATAAAATAATCAGCATAATATAATTCTTACATATAATTTGTAAAATCAGCTAAATGCATTTTTTAGATCTAAGGTAACAATCAGCAAATTTTGATCTGTGCAAAATATTAAAACATTAAAATATCATATTGGTTTCTTCCTTTTACTTTTGAAAAAATCATATTTAATGAAAATAATGCTTTAAAAGTGTAACACTCACAGACATTACTTCACTCTTGGTGAATAAACCTACCATATTTAATTTACCATAAGTATCTGCTCCCCCTACAGTAGCTGAAGCAGCATTTGACTAGAAATGTAATTAGCAATGAGCAGCGATAATGTATGTATTTCATAGATGTTTTCATTCTATATAATGTACACAGATTTGTTTATTTGTATGCTTTGTATGCTGTATGTATATATGTATATATATGTGTGTGTGTGTATATATATATATATATGTGTGTACACATATGTTTACATATTAGCTATATATATATATTTACACGTGTTTACATATTAGCTTTATATATAGCTAATATGTAAACATATGTGTAAATGTTTTTTTCTTTTTGTTATTGTTTTTCTTTTTCCTGTTTCTGCACCGTATGACAGAGAAATTTCTATTTAGAAATTTCAATCCTCTGTATGTCCTATATACATATAGCAGTATTGACAATAAAGCTGACACTGACTCTGACTCACTGACTCATAACTATAGTACAGTAGGTGACCCACAAGCTCCGCCTTCTCAGTGACGCAGAAGGACGTAGCTGTTTATTCGCGTTTATGCGCATGAAAGATTTTGGTGGTTGTGGTTAAAGCCTTCCCCGGAAAGTACTAACGCCATCCGTAAGAAAAAGTGAGTGCTCCTGCGCACAATTGGTGTTTTTTTTTGTATTGTATGTATCGTTCGAATCATATAAATCTTGTCTATATGTCCAAACCTATGGCGTGCTTTTTACTAGCCAAACTGTCAGCTGTAAAATGCGCCTGTGCGCATACTACATACTGTGCGGTAGTATTATAAAGTGCTTTTAGTTCTAAACACATTTGGACTGAAAGTACTTGCGTTTACTTCTTCATATCATCCCATTATACTGTGTTCTTACATATAAATGTATATACACCTGGGACCAAATCTTTGTAATGACACGTACTGTAAATGGTCAGGACCAGGGGCGTAGATTATAAAAAGTAAATTCGTCCCCCTCACTTTTTTAGTGGAGAGTTGTGTTCACCACATGCTGAGGTTTTAATGGAGCAATGTATATAAATGCAGAGTGGTTTAAAATTCAAAGAGACAAGAAAGTTTAAGATTAAGTCTTAAGATTTAAGTTTAAGTCTATACATGACGTTCACGGCAATCAGTCACTCACTTGTCACGTCATCATCACGCGCCCCCAGTACTGTCGCTCGAGTCGCACCCGCGGTCCAGCATTCAGTTACGATGAGCTCAAAGCGGCAAAAAAACGCTTCACTCCTTTTTTTTATAAAAATGTCAAGCAGTGTAAGTTGGCATATGGTATCTGAATTGTGTTGCACAATGTTTAGTAACTCTGCCTGTTGCTCTTGTTGAATAATTAGCACGTTTTAATTTAAAGGATTATAAGGGAAAATAGCTGCTTTGACAAACGTTATATAAACTCTTTTATAACGTCTTTTGTTTTAACAAGTGTGTTATCAAAACCCTTCAAATAAGAATAAAGATAATGTTGAACTGAGATTTTACAGCATGTTTAACTCTGCCAATTCTACATAATATCAAGTATGTGTCACTGTATGTACACGACAGAGACGAGGACGACGAATAGTGACATTAAAGATGTCATTTTAATAATAAGGAGCAGGTAAATCACACATACTGTACATACAACGTAGTAAAGATGATAACCGACAATGAGTGAAGACAGTGGTGATGAGTATAAATAGAGTCCGGGTGAACAGACAGGTGGATGACGGGGTGCAAAGGATGATGGGTAATGTAAAAAATGTAAATAAGGTACAAAGATGTCTTTTTAAGGGTACTGACCCAATGGCAAGCTGTTCTATTTCTTTCTTTCTTTCTGTTTTATAATCATATATAATCATAACGCATATAAAGCATGATTAAAAAAATCATGATTAAAAATAAAACCTGTCATTTACACAAGGGTTAACTGAAAAAACAAACAAACAGATAACACTAGACATTTCGTCCCCCCCACTTTTTAAATGATGGCTACACCCCTGGTCAGGACACTTAGGTTTACAGGCTTCACCTTTATTCGGTGTACATGAAGGAAGAACACAAACCTCTATGCATGGTTCAGATAAATTCATCAATGACTGACAGATAAGACAGTAATATTACAGGGAAGGACAAACAAATCGGGGATCGTGTCAGTATACATTAGTAATTAGGGAACAAGGAAACTAATCTGTGTTCTCAGGAACTGTTTACTCCATCAGATCAATACAAATTAGAATATATAACATACATTATATGGCCAAAAGTATGTTGACACCATCATTAATGATTGACTACCTTTGTAGCCTCCAATCTCGTTTTGTTTCTCTTTTATTAAACTCCTCTATGTAATGCTGGGTTGTCTGAAACACCTGAACCTATTAATTAGGATGGATGTTCACATAGTTTTGGCCATTTAGTGCACAAAATGTGTGCAAGTTTATCCATTGTCCATTTATCCATTATCGTGGATAAATAGTGTTGTGTTTATGAACCGTATAAATACAACACTGTTTATCCACAAAAACCGAGACATTTCAAAGCCTGAAATTTGATTCATTTATTCATTTAGCCGTAGTATTGCTTAATCCTGGTCAGGGTTACACACACATGCACACAAACATGCACACCTAAGTTTGATTTACAGTAGCTATGTTTTGGGGAGGTGGAAGAACCAGAGGAAACCCATTCGGAGGCAGACTATACATGTAGATGTATTCCACACAGACATCAGGATGTCTGGTCTCAGGTCTAGATATGATGAATGTTTTTATTGTATATATTGTCATATGTTTATGTTCCTACCGAAAGTCACCATCTCTGAATACAGCCCTTAGTATAATTGTAATTGCCAAAGGAAACAAGGTGTGTATGCCTTCAGCCAAAACTGCTGATTTAACATAACATGTTTACTTGTTTAAATTTTAGTGTCCATACTGGTTAACTAACACTCAAAAATACAAATCCAATTCTGATAGAATTAATTAAGATGAATTAAGAACTGTGTAGATTTAAAGAAATGTGGAATTGATTTACTTGACAGATCATTGAGGGAGGGAAAAGATTCTTCGTCTCAGCTTAAGCAAAACAGTTTTCATTTGTAGAGCACTTTTAACAATGAACGTTGTCACAAATCAGATTTACAGAAATTTATTACAGATTTAAAGAAATATATAAATATGCTATCAGGTAGTTTGGCATTAAGACTACATTGCCTGTTCGTACATTTTGCAGAATGTTTTTCAGAAAACTGGGCCAACAGCTGGGGCGACCCACTCAGTCTCTCTCTGGGTGGTTGATTAGCAAGTTCCTGAAGAGGAATAACCAGATCCTGGAGGAGAATGCAGTGAAGCTGTGTGAGATCCAGCCTCATGAGACAGTGTTGGAGCTGGGACATGGTCCAGGTCTGGGTTTGCAGGTGGCTGTCAAACTTCTCACCGAACCTAGAGGAAAGTTGCTGGGGGTGGATTACTCCAATTATATGCACCGCATGGCCACAAAGAGTATGCAGGATCACATAGCCAGTGGAAAAGTAACTCTGTACTGCTGTGATGTAGCAGAAATGCCATTAGAAGACAGCAGTGTGGATAAAGTATTCCACTGCAATTGCTACTACTTCTGGCCCGATATGAAGACAGCAGCCTCAGAGATATACCGGGTGATGAAACCAGGTACTGAAATGCAGATGAAGTCTTTCAGACTTTGTTTCTTACTTTTTGTATTCTTGTTAACTTTCTTAGAGGTTGTGTAAAGGATTCAAGAAAACTGAATGTTTTTTCTTGTAATTCTATGATTTCGCCATGTAATTGTGAAATAATTATTTCACATTGTTTAACTCCATCAGGTGCGCTCATGGTGACGACCCTCAGGCTGGATCATATTGTTGGTTTTGCATCTAGGAACGTGTTTTATGGTGAAAACTGGCAACCCAAAGTTTACATGAAGGCGCTGCAGTCCTGTGGTTTCACTGATGTCCGAATGGAGAACAGAAGAGACAAGTTCCTCCCATTTCAAGCAATTTATGCCACAGCTGCTAAGTAAAGCAGAAACATCTCTGTTTTGTTAGATGTATATCTGTCACTCATGAACTTGCTTTCCCACATCGTCCACTCTTACTTACACCCTGCAATCATATTCTCACAACAATTATACACTCACTTTATCACTTACACACTATCTCACTTACCAATTCCACACATAATCCCTCCATCACTTAATATCAGTTATGTATTAATATTGATTGTCATAATCAGTGCTTTGTTTACTGCATTGAAATCATGACTGTTTGACAAACCATCTTCATGTTACCGGACCTCAGGACCACGATCTGTTTATTGGTTGTAGGTGGTTTTACAGGCTCTAAAATAGTTCACCTACAGCATAGGATATCCTTAGAGAGTATCAGTGATTTTTCCTATCGCTCTGCTCCTGTGACTTTCACAAGATTAAATCCTCCATCTAATGAAGCATAAGGTTTACATTTACCGCTGTGCAGATAACATTAAGCTCTTTCCCCTGAAATATATTGAAAGCTGTACCTTAATTTTTCTTGCCAATTTTCTTGAGGATATTACGTGATGGATGGTGTCTAGTTTCATGTTGAGTCAGACGATTATTATAATTATTATTATTTTAATTATCGGCTGTTGAAAAGTATACATTTATCTCATTTATACAGCTGAGCCATTGAGGTTTAAAGGGCCTTGCTCAGGGGCTCAGGAGCAGCAGCTTGGAGGCCCTGGGATTTGAACTCACAACCTTCTGATCAGTAACACCTTAGCCACTGAACTACCACTTTCCTAATCACTATTATTTTACTTTTTATGTATTCAAGTCCTTATTTTATTTCTTGTACCGATTTATTTGATATTCAGCACTATGGCCAACACAAGTTGTTTTAAATGTGCTTTCTGAATAAATTTGACTGATTATTTTGTCAGATCGGAGAAAGCTTTGTACATGGAAATTGTAAGAGACTAATGTTGTTATCCCTCCCAGATCTCAGCCTTCAGATTGTAGACTTCTCCGAGCTTCTGCTTTACCTGAACCTGTTGTTGTTTTGTGAAGACTCTAGTCGTAGAAAGTTCCAGAACATTAAGCATTTAAAAAGTGCATTGTTTTGTTTATTCAATTTAAAATTGTAATTAGTGATATCACATATTTTCTCATAAAAAAAAGTTGAAGAACTCAATTTTATTTCTCTTGTTACCTATTAAAAAGATTGTTTTGAAGGCTTGTGCATTTCATCACTTCATCATCCACGTTTCCGGCGATAATGTACTACAATACCCATGAGGCCTTGCGCCGGACGCGGGAACATGTTTGCACGTGACGTATTAAATTTCAGCCGGGAGAATCAAAGTACAACAGAAACAGCTTACAGGAGACTGGTGTGTTATAGTGGACTTGTGTGCAGTAACAGATTAACACCGCACGCTCTAAACAAATTATATATGTAGAAATACAAGTAATAGTTATAGTTATTTATAAATAATAATAATAAAATTTCTGACACGAAACTTTGCTAAGTTTATTGACGTTAACGTAAACATCTGTGCTAACGGCTAACTGTGCAAACGGCTAACTGTCGAGATAAATTCAGCCGCAGTTCACTGTTGTTAGATTGAAATGTATTCTTTTGTTGGTATTCTAGACGTGGACGGAGACAACATGCAGAGGAACAGCCGTCTGAAACGAGAGCTGCAGATGCTCAGTACTGAGCCTCCGCCTGGTGTTTCCTGCTGGCAGCTGGACGAGAGAGTGGAGGAGCTTCAGGCCCGTCAGTAGTCAGCAAATCTGTCGCCGTGCACCCTGTCTGTAGTCCATCTGTCACTGTGCACCCTGTCTGTAGACCATCTGTCACTCTGCACCCTGTGTGTAGTCCATCTGTCACTGTGCACCCTGTCTGTAGACCATCTGTCACTCTGCACCCTGTCTGTAGACCATCTGTCACTCTGCACCCTGTCTGTAGTCCATCTGTCACTGTGCACCCTGTCTGTAGTCCATCTGTCACTGTGCACCCTGTCTGTAGTCCATCTGTCACTGTGCACCCTGTCTGTAGTCCATCTGTCACTGTGCACCCTGTGTGTAGTCCATCTGTCACTCTGCACCCTGTGTGTAGTCCATCTGTCACTCTGCACCCTGTGTGTAGTCCATCAGTCACTGTGCACCCTGTGTGTAGTCCATCTGTCGCCGTGCACCCTGTGTGTAGTCCATCTGTCACTGTGCACCCTGTGTGTAGTCCATCTGTCGCCGTGCACCCTGTGTGTAGTCCATCTGTCACTGTGCACCCTGTGTGTAGTCCATCTGTCGCCGTGCACCCTGTCTGTAGTCCATCTGTCACTGTGCACCCTGTCTGTAGTCCATCTGTCACTGTGCACCCTGTGTGTAGTCCATCTGTCACTCTGCACCCTGTGTGTAGTCCATCTGTCACTCTGCACCCTGTGTGTAGTCCATCAGTCACTGTGCACCCTGTGTGTAGTCCATCTGTCGCCGTGCACCCTGTGTGTAGTCCATCTGTCACTCTGCACCCTGTGTGTAGTCCATCTGTCACTGTGCACCCTGTGTGTAGTCCATCTGTCACTCTGCACCCTGTGTGTAGTCCATCAGTCACTGTGCACCCTGTGTGTAGTCCATCTGTCGCCGTGCACCCTGTGTGTAGTCCATCTGTCACTGTGCACCCTGTGTGTAGTCCATCTGTCACTCTGCACCCTGTGTGTAGTCCATCAGTCACTGTGCACCCTGTGTGTAGTCCATCTGTCGCCGTGCACCCTGTGTGTAGTCCATCTGTCACTGTGCACCCTGTGTGTAGTCCATCAGTCACTGTGCACCCTGTGCGTAGTCCATCTGTCGCCGTGCACCCTGTGTGTAGTCCATCTGTCACTGTGCACCCTGTGTGTAGTCCATCTGTCGCCGTGCACCCTGTGTGTAGTCCATCTGTCACTGTGCACCCTGTGTGTAGTCCATCTGTCACTGTGCACCCTGTGTGTAGTCCATCAGTCACTGTGCACCCTGTGTGTAGTCCATCTGTCGCCGTGCACCCTGTGTGTAGTCCATCTGTCACTGTGCACCCTGTGTGTAGTCCATCTGTCACTGTGCACCCTGTGTGTAGTCCATCAGTCACTGTGCACCCTGTGTGTAGTCCATCTGTCGCCGTGCACCCTGTGTGTAGTCCATCTGTCGCCGTGCACCCTGTCTGTAGTCCATCTGTCGCCGTGCACCCTGTCTGTAGTCCATCTGTCGCCGTGCACCCTGTCTGTAGTCCATCTGTCGCCGTGCACCCTGTCTGTAGTCCATCTGTCGCCATGCACCCTGTCTGTAGACCATCTGTCACCGTGCACCCTGTCTGTAGACCATCTGTCACCGTGCACTCTGTCTGTAGTCCATCTGTCACCATGCACCCTGTCTGTAGTCCATCTGTCACCGTGCACCCTGTCTGTAGACCATCTGTCGCCATGCACCCTGTCTGTAGTCCATCTGTCACCGTGCACTCTGTCTGTAGACCATCTGTCGCCATGCACCCTGTCTGTAGACCATCTGTCGCCATGCACCCTGTCTGTAGTCCATCTGTCGCCGTGCACCCTGTCTGTAGTCCATCTGTCGCCGTGCACCCTGTCTGTAGTCCATCTGTCGCCGTGCACCCTGTCTGTAGTCCATCTGTCGCCGTGCACCCTGTCTGTAGTCCATCTGTCGCCGTGCACCCTGTCTTTAGTCCAGCTGTTAATGTAGAGAATAGAGATGATGATCTTCTTTGTATAGTGTTTAGTAATTGCTTCAGACCTTTTATCAGTGCTCATGGTTTGACACCGCACTGCTGTTTCATGAGGCTTTTTTGTTGGTGTTGTTTCTCATTCTTGTAATGGAAAAGAGGTGTTCAGTGCTACTTTTACAATGTCAGTTTGATCATATTTTGTTAGTGGTAGCCCCATGGTGGTGGAGAAGAAGGTAGTCTGATTTATGCAAATAGTTCTAGTAGAGTCAGTTTTAGTCTCATGCTTAGTGTCATGGTGGGCATGTAGAAGAAAACTTACACAGATGGTTTTGCTTTTTATTTCTGACATGAGGACAGTATGCCATACTGGAAAGCAAAGCCTTCATTTCATTGCTATAATGTTGTTTTAAAAATTATAAGTAGAATATAAATATTTTTGCATAAGATCTGAGTGCAATTTCCCTCTGCATTGCATTTCGTTTTCTGACTATGTTGCAATCGTGCAACACTGAATTACAACCACTGTCCAATCACAGCACAAAGCCAGTAAAGTAACACATTTTATAGGTTTCTAAAATCTCATTTTTTCACGAAGCCATTATGCTTTTCAGAATAACTGTTTAACTGTAATGAGTTTAAATTTGACTCAATATTCTTAGGTCACAGCAGGTTTTAGGACTTAAATCGTCATGTCACAAACAAAAAGTAGTACCATCTCTGGATTTCATTTGAGGATTTTCCTCAATCCCTGATTGCTATTTTGTCAGGCACAAGAGCTTTACCATAGGTTAGCAAACTGTATGTGTGTTTATACGCTGTGATAAAATACATTATACAAGACAAGGTGCAGATGCTTCCAGAGCAGACGTATAAACACAAACAGGACTGATGAAACATTGCAGACACACAGTAAATCTAAGAAACCATAGCAGGAAGATTGTAAGAATATTTGCAAGAATATTGATGTGATGTGGTTGCCATTAATTACAATCAAGTTCACTTGTATTATTTATGATTGTTATAACAAATGAAAACTGAACGATAATCCTCTCTTTTTCAGAAATTGTTGGAGGTGCCAACACTCCATATGATGGTGGGTTGTTTACACTGGAAATAAAGATCCCTGATAGGTGAGGCCTTTTAAATAGATGTGTGTTTGTGATTTTCGGGTTTGTAGTCATAACATAAAAGTCATATCTCAGTGTACTGACTGCTGTTTACCTTATCGGTTGAAGGTATCCATTTGAACCTCCAAAAATGCGTTTCCTGACTCCCATCTACCACCCCAATATTGATAATGCAGGCCGGATTTGTCTTGATGCGCTGAAATTACCACCCAAGGTAAGGTGTTTAAAAAAAATAAAAAATCCTTAAACGAATCATGGCACCGGAAAATTTCAAGATAGATTCTTTGAAGCTACATTTGATGATGATAATTGATTTATGCTCAAATTTAGGCTAAAATATTTTACTGTTACTGAATAGATTGAAAGTGTCACATCAGTTATATGTTCTGCCATTTACTTTGAAAATGTACATATGCACAGTAGTATTAGAAACACTTCAAATATTGACAGTACCACTGGGTTTCATGTATCAAGTGCAGGCAGGGTGAATGGCTCAATGCAAGGTATATTAAAGTATATTTAAAGAAGTATATTGCTATATTAAAAAAGGATTGTGACACAGGAACGTACACAGAATACCATAACAATAAACAGTGAACATATGCATAGTGAATCTGTGACCTGCAGTGCATGATATTGGAATGCTGTAATTAGTGTGATATTCACAGGGTGCATGGAGGCCCTCACTGAACATCTCCACAGTGCTGAGCTCAATACAGCTTCTCATGGCAGAACCGAACCCTGACGACCCATTAATGGCAGATATTGTGAGTTTTTCCTGACTTTCTGCTTCTAACCCACTGACTCACCCACTGTTTTCCGTCCTTGTATGTTTTTTTCTAATGCATTTCCTTCAGTCCTCAGAATTTAAATACAACAAAGCAGCTTATTTGGAAAAGGCCCAAAGATGGACAGCAAAATATGCAACACAAAAGAACAAGGTTAGTGTTTATTATTTTTAACAGTTTTAGGTCTACATAATACACTATTTACCACTATTTGCCACTTTATACACTATTTACACACCATACTGCACCTGGACACTTTAAGGACAATCTTTAAAAAACATACACATATATGTTATATGTATATTTCTGCATTTGTATATACATTATTTCTCCACCTACATTTTCATATTTTTATATAGTTTTTTATATAGTTTTCTTATATAGTTTATCCTTTTTTTATTATTCTATTATTATTTTATTTTTTGCTTTTTTTATACTTTTATTCTGATACCGGACAGTTGCATAAAGCATTTCACTGCATGTCGTACCCTATGTGTATGTGACATTTGATTTGATTTGATTTGATTTGATAATGAGATTAGGATGGGCAATAAAAAATAATGCCGTTCGTTCGATTGCAATATGGATGCATTATTGACCTTTGCTGTTTTACCTCAAATAAAGATATATTTCAAATGTAGCAAGTAAGTAAATATAGAAATGCTGCGGCTTTCGCTCTTGCTTGTGTGATGATACAGATGATATGTGTCTAAACAATGATCCCGGTTCCAGTGGCCTTTACTACAATCATGTGTTTTCAGAATATCACAAATCAATATCACAAAAGTCTTATTTCAGCATTAAAACTACAGCTAGACTAATGAAAGCAACTGAACAAGGATTTAGAGCAGTATATCGTCCTATTTTACAGAACCCTCACAAAATAAAGTATTTCACATTTTAACTGCAGTGTTTAAATTAGAGTTCTGAAACCGTTTTATTCAAGCTCAGAATTATAGATTTACAGCTGCAAGAAATATATTTCAAATGCAATAACAGGCTTCATAACCATTAGCCCACTAGTTTAGTTTCTAACACGGCCCTCTATTTTCTTCGCTTTTCCACAAATTGTAACCTTTTTATCTTTCATTCTTGCTGGAGTGTTTCCATTTCCTATAGAGATTCATTGAGCTGAAAACAGAATTCAATCCGAAATCAAACTATTTGTCTGGCGTATCAGTTTCCTCTGTTCTCATTTCTACGTTCATGTTTAAAGAGCCACCGAGAGAGTGATAGAGGACAGTGAAGTGATGCAGGGTCACAGCAAAAGTATCGGCCAAGCAAACGTACTCTGACGCCAGCTTTTATAACAAAGTATTTTAAACATGTGCAATATTACCTATGTGCAATATGTCTTCAGTGTAACCACTACTCTTTTTATACATTTTTGTTTTTGTATATACTGTATATTATATTGTCTTTATTCTTTATATATATTTTTGCTGCTGTAACAGAGAAATTTCCCCACTGTGGGACGAATAAAAGAATATCTTATATCTTAGACAATTTTGTCAGTGTAATAATTTACTCTCTTCTCTGTTGTTTGTAGGGTCATGTGGATACAGACCAAAAGATTCTCGAAGACAAGCGCAATAAATCAGCACCAAAGAGAGAAGCACTTTCAGCACAAGAGAATGTGGAACCCCCCAAAAAAGTGTGCACATAGTTGTGTTAGTGCACTAGTTGTTTTAGGATTATTATGTTTATTTTTTGTCGTGTGTGCATATTTTCAACGTGTTAATAAAATCAGATATTAAACATTATTTACAGTGGGTTCTCATGACAACACACATATTAAGGTGACACATGCAGTATAATAAGGTTTACGGCATATAAACGTTTGTGTTAAACATTGGAAATGTTTATTTTGAGGTAATATTCACATGATAATTTCCTTAACGAAACATTCCATATAAAAATATTTAAAAAAAAAAAACAACAAAAAAACAAAAACAAACCTAGAGTGTATCTGAATGGCAATAGACCAACTTCACACACAATTATGATAAACTCTCTTTTTTGTGATGGAAAAACACTTAAAATTTAGGTATTTGGGATAATTTTGGGTGCTTGTTATATCAGATTAAATTCTGGACTGATTAAAATAAATATACAAGGGGAAAGGTATCATCTGCCAGCGCCACACTCACGTTGGTATGGAAATGTTTTTGGAATGAAGTTTTTGCGTTGCATATCACATGTGACTGTCAGGTTATTTACATTTTTTTTTAAACGAATTTCATCAAGACTGATGAAAAAAGCAAATCATACGCATCAGTGGCTTGATTAATTAACCGCGATTGAAAGTGAATGCATTTTAGAAACAGAATGAGCTTTGGTTCACCAGTTGCTTGTATTCCCAACTTATCCAGCCACTTTTAGGATCAGGCAGTTCAGAGCTGCAGCACAGCCGACAGTTCAGGATGCTCCGAGAGCTCGGCTCTGCCTCAAATCTAATCATATACAATAACACTGTCCAGGTTTTCTGGAGACCTAAGAAAGTCTAAATGACTTATTAATTTGTACAAAATAACACCATTTCAACAGCTGACTTAGAAGATGTTCTTATGATTTGTGTTTTATCTAGTTCACTGATACTAAACAATAATATTGTCACAATATTGAGTATGAATAAATAACCAAATTTAAAAGTCTTCTTTAGCCTTTAGGTCTTTCTGAGAAGATTATTCTAATGAAATATAATACAAATTAAGATAACCTTTGAGACATTTTTTTCCTTACTCTTACCTTATGCTTATTCTATTCGTTTTGCTTAGTTCTGATGACATAATAATTCAAGGCAAAATAAGAAAAAAAAATAAATAAAGCATAAAGGTTGCAATAATTAGTCCTTTCCTGAACTGATTCAAGTGTAGATGGAGAAGTCATAGATGGATTCTGCCTGAAAGGACCTATGGCAAGGTTGAACTCATAAAAGAAGACATTTAGGCTTCTTCTTGGGCTCTGGGGGCTCCAGCGCAGCGAGTATGGCCTCGTCAAACACGTTCTTTAGCCCTTTCTACAAAGAAAGAAGAGGAAATGATTTGCGTTAACAAGTTTATTGTCTAATCAGGAACTGAGAAAGATCTGACTTAATCTTGCAGAAGTGCAGGGCAATATGACTATAATATCACGATAAGTTATACACATGATCGCAAATATTTTTTGTTACACATCTGTAAATAAACTTTAAATTGTTCAACTTTACAAAGATTTTTATTTGTCTCCTTTTCAGTGCAATATATATAAATATGTTTATTTTATTTTATTGATTTTTTTAAGTGAAATATTTTGAAATAAATAAAATGTCTGTTTCCAAACACACTCACTTGTGTTAAAGCTGAACATTCCACATATTTCACTGCTTTTAAATCCCTGGCGAGTTTCTCAGCTGTCTCTGGAGTAATAGGTTTCTGCTTGTTCTTGGCAAGCTTCTCAATGGTTGAGGGATCGTCTCGTAAGTCAATCTGAGTCCCGACCAGCAGGAACGGGGTCTTTGGACAGTGATGGGTAATCTCAGGAACCCACTGCATGCAAGAGGAGGGAAACAAACACTCATTAAAAAAGTCTACTTTAATAAAACTGGGCTAAAATTGTAAAATACGAGATGGGTTTTTTTTTTTGGCTGGAGGGAAACATACTTTTTCCTTGACATTTTCAAAGGATGATGGTGAAACTACAGAGAAACAAACTAAGAAGACATCAGTTTGGGGATAGCTCAGGGGTCGCAACCGATCATAATCTTCCTGACCTGGGAAGAGAAAACATTATTTCACATTAATTTAGAGCTTCAAACTTTTACACACGCACACACACACACACAGATTTTCTACAACACTGTACTGGGTGGGCTTGTAATATTTAATAAATACACTATATTACACTGCTGTGACCTATATTACACTGCTGTGCCATTTTCCCTAAGAATATGCTAGTCAACATTCAGAACGCCTAAATACATGAATTCCAATAATAAAGTAGTTAAAACCAGTGTTTTTTTCCCCTCCTTCCTGGCTCAGTGCTCAGAAGTGTTCTTTTAGTAGCAGTGCCAACAGAAAAACGTCAGCCATGTGCTCAACTTCGCTCAGCTTTGAGTAAATTACTGCAATTTTGTTTCAAATGTTTTTGTATAGTGATTTTGTATAGTGCAATGTACATTGTCTCAAAGCAGCTTTACAGAACATAAGAAAGTGATTATAAATGATTAAAAACACTGGAGAGTGTGAATGACCATAAACGACGGAGTGTGATTATTTATAATGTCCTTCCTACAGTCATATACAGAAAGTTGGAGTTATGTAACCAGGAGCAACTCATAAATTAGCTCAGCATCTGAGTGCGTTACTGCATAATCCACTATTCACAGCTGATATTATCATCATCTTCACCCCTGTGGTTCTGTGCAATTAAATTGTTGATCACATTAAAAAAAAACATATCAAAACCAACATCAAGCCTAGCAGCCTCCTGGTATACACAAAGACAACACCATACCTGCGGTGTCAAATAATCCGAGAGTGTAAGGTTCACCGCCGATCATTACAGTTACAGCATAGTTATCAAAGACCTGTAAATGAAAACAAAACCATTACGTATTTCTTAAGTTTATATATTGTTTTCTTATGACTAGTAACTAACAATACACGTCATCCTAATCATAGCAGAGTAAGAATAGTACAAAAAGGCTGATATACTTACTGTGGGTACGTACTCCGAAGGGAACTTGTTTGTGGTGTATGAAATCAAGAGGCAGGTTTTACCCACAGCACCATCACCAACTACTACACATTTAATCGTCTGCATTGTTTCACTTGGCTATCTATACAAAGGAAGTGGGGGAAAAACAAATTTTTAGTATTAGGCATGAATAGCAAACTCATTTATAAGCACAGGCTACTTGAATATAAGAATTTGAAAGCATACAGGGACATGTGTAGAACAATACACTCGATTTGATTCACCAGTATGGCTTCTGGTAAATATGGGCACCAGCTGCTAGCCTTAGCATGCAGTCTTTTATATTATGAAAAAGGTATTAAGACAGTGAGGGAAAAAAAATCAGATAAATTTGGTAAAACTTAAAATTTTCATTAGTTGTGTCATATTGAGAAACATCAGCATGTCATCCTAACTGCAAACTCAGAGCTTATAGAAAATTTAAACTTCCAAACATGTTAATACCTGATGTGGTATATAGATAAACAGAAAATTGCTTAAAATTAGGCAAAATATTTAAAATGTACATTTAATAATGTTGCTTGAAAAAAAAAAGCAAATCGCCTTTTTAGTAGATGAGAACAATACCAGGGGTATCACATTTTTTCACTGACGTGTGCAGATACAGGCTACTGTCCATACCACACCCATACACGCGGTCTGGGAACTGCGACAGTCTCCGACCGCTAAAACCTACAGTGAATCGTGACAACAGCTAAAAAAAAAAAACATTGAGGTCCCGTCGCCTCGTTTATTAAACACTGCATCCGTAAAGTCACCAGCATCGAGGACGACCTTTCTCATCGACTCTGACATGAAGGTACTGAAGCATCTGTGCCATAACCACCAGACTCAACAGCATCAAACTCAGGCAGTAAAATTACTCAACACGTCGCTCCTTCCTAAAGCTCACCTGAACTAATCAAACACCTAACCCAATACGACTCTGTACCTCTGCACTCTACAAAGCTGCATCAGACACATGGCTTATTTATGAGACTTTTTTTGCCACCAGAATTTGTACTACACAACATAATAGTTAAACATGCAAGAGCTTTCCTGTGTTCACTGTGCTGTGTGTTTATTTTCCTGCTGTTGTCTCACACTGTTGTGTATTTTCACCTTATGTTCTACTGCAATGTTAAGTGTTTCACTGTGGTCCTGGAAAAACAACACTTTAGGCATCAATACCATTCATTTTATGTTCTGTAAAGCTGCTTTGAGACAATGTCCATTGTTCAAATAAATTCTAATTGAACTGAATTATGTTAATTCCCAGTACATGTTTTTGAAATGTGTCAATGCCAAAACACTCTCAATAATGATACTGTTTAAAAGACGTTTTATCAGATTATTTATAATATTACTGTGGTAAGATGCTGCAGTTCTTCATAGAGCGCAGTTTGCATTAATACAACGGAGTACACTGGGCATCACATAGTATTCATTCATTCATTTTCTACCGCTTATCCGAACTACCTCGGGTCACGGGGAGCCTGTGCCTATCTCAGGTGTCATCGGGCATCAAGGCAGGATACACCCTGACACCCATCGCAGGGCACACACACACTCATTCACTCACGCAATCACACACTACGGACAATTTTCCAGAGATGCCAATCAACCTACCATGCATGTCTTTGGACCGGGGGAGGAAACCGGAGTACCCGGAGGAAACCCCCGAGGCACGGGGGAGAACATGGAAACTCCACACACACAAGGTGGAGGCGGGAATCGAACCCCCAACCCAGGATGTGTGAGGCAAACGTGCTAACCACTAAGCCATCACATGGTATTATTTTTTGAAAATAATTTTGGCACATCGGGTTTTTAACCTTACTGGTTATGAAATATTAATGTGGGAGAAAATGCATTTTTTCTATTGAAACTAAAGATAATTTTTAGGCTTTTGTCAGATTTGAGCTCTGTTTAAAATCAATAATTCACTGCTGATCTACTTTGCGTCTGAGGGTCTCTGCCTATTCACCTACAAAGGATTTGTAGGACTGAAAATAACTGCTGAGGAGCAATACAAAAGACAGATGTCTAGTAGACAGAATTTACTAACAGGACTTTGTATATACTGCAAAATAAATAGGTGGTTTAAATGGATGCTTGATGTAAACTTTCTGAAAATGACTGAATGTCTCTAAACTCAAACCCCAGCTAGTTAACCACAGTAGCTAACGTTACAGTTGAATGTTGTACATCTTGACATGCGGTGAAAACAACCCTGGTTCCTTTTTCACAACCTCTCTAATGCAAACCCCTTTCACGCATTCGCTTCACAGACAATTTAACAGGAAGAGATTACGTTTGCACAAGTTGGTTTGCAAACCTGCTGCAAGCTCTGAAAACAAGGCATAAACTGAGACAGAAAATACAAATCCTTTAAAAATGGTACATCATTAATACATTTTAATCAGAGACTATACTGTTTTTGCTGCAAAGTAATGCTTTAATATTGCATTTTATTTATAAAACTATAATGTCGTTCCCTAAATAGACCCAAAAAAAAAGAAAAAGAAAAAACCTTGACATGTTTATAAGACATTTATACCACAGTAAAACATAATAGAAAACGTCCTGACCATCACAAAGCAAAAAAAAAACAAAAAACAAAAACAAAAAAAAAACGTTTTCATTAAGGTTTAATAAAGTCACCTCACAGAAAGTTTTACAATATTAAAGAAACACATTTTAATGCTTCTTGTCCATGTTTATGAAGTCTACATTGGGCTGCAAAATGTTTATTATACGACTGACAGGACGTGATGCAAACACAAGCAAGCCTTCTGGACCGGAAGTCAGTCTAAGCACGTTTTCTTATACAGTTACGTTTTAAAATCACCTTCTACAAAATCTTCCAGATTATTTGTACAAGTAAGGAATGTAAAAAAAAAAACAGCTATTTGTACCGTTCATGCATCATTAAAGCCACCCTCGACTACCTGTGTGCTTCCTCTTGGCCTGTCAGGTTATTCAGGCCACTGTATGAACATATTAAACCTGGCATGTTAGTGTTTTAGGAGTTAAAGGTATCGTATAAACAGTCAGGAAAACCCTCTAGTTTATCAGGAGAGCTTTAGTAAACTAGATGACTAGCTGGTTACATAATGACCTACTAGTTATTATTGAGGAAGCTAAACTCTTGCTTGGCTAATCAGCAATGTACAAAAACGTTTTGACATTTTGTTACGCTGCTAGAAATTTCACACTGTCACACTATCAAAATATCACGAGGCATTTTCTAATGTCACTAACAAATTAGATTAAAAAAAACTATACTTCGATATTTTATATAAATGCGATCTACAGGAGGACATTTTGATAAGACAGGACGTAGGCCAAAATAGCTAAAGCAGCTAAGTGCGTTAACAAGCCGTTAGCGAGAAAAAAGTGTCTAGCTAATGTAGCTAATAAGCTACCTGGCGTAAAATTGTCAATCTACTGCGATATCGATTTAACTCACTATATTATATAGTATATATTATACTTACTTGACAAATATATTAGTAGTGATAATGTCGATAACTGTGCTAGCTTTTAACAGGTATCTTCTACCGGGAGCTAGGCTAGTTTTTGAGGCTAGCTTGACGCTAGGATCTTGTTAGCAAAACAATGACAAGTCTCAAATTCTGTACGAGATATCAGATAAATGACTGATTTGATCTCTTACCAAAGTTGTTTAAGTGTAACCGTAGACTGCAAACGGCAGCGGACTATAAACAGAGAGGAAAAAAGAGCAACTAACGTCCAGGAAATTTTTTTACGGTGACCGCCCAAACACAGCTTCCTTTGTACACAATAAAAGTCTATTACACACCCTCGAAGTATGAGCAGGAAAAGCGTCGCATATGGCGATAAAAACATTTAGTGACAATGACATGAGCAACACTTTTAAAGTGTATGAGGTATTTACTCAGTACCGGCTTTAGGGACTGCAGAACATGTCCATTTGTAAATGATTGCTATGAGATATTGGAGCACTGAGTTCAAAATTAAAACGTGTTTAGTGTTTTAAACTTTTGTTGGTTTAATCTGAGTTTCAAGTCAAGATGTTCTTTATAGCTAAGGAGCCTGAGGCTATAAAAGGCAACACTACCTGCAGCATGACCATGAAAACACATAACTCAGTGTTTACATTAATTACTAGTGTATGACTGACCATGCTCAGGAGGCTAGATTTACACCCCATGACCAACCATCTCTAAACTTTTATTTGTTTGTTTTTAATGTATGCTATGGGCTTAACATTCATGGGAACCAAGAGGCCCAAACCTGTTCCCTATGCCCAAAGTTTATTACTTAAGTAATTAATTACAAGTTTGATTAAAGTTTTTTTTTGGTCACAGATAGACAGCATAATTTAATGCATCTTTCACATTTGTTCCCCAGTTATCTTTGCAAATGACAAGCAATAATGAGACTTAGAACGTGTTTGAAATAGAACGTGTGTAGTGCCAAAGGTAAAACAATTTATGACCTCCTATAATAAATCTTACTGGACCACCTGTAATTAAAATATGTACATACAGACATGGAAACATAAAAATGAGTGATTTATAAGCTACAGGTAATTTGCAAGCATAATGCTTTCTGGCACATCATCATCAAAGAGAAGCACAAGTATAAAACTTTGAAATGTAGTAACTAACATTTATGACCTCAAATGTGTGTACATGAACTTTTGAAAAGAAAAAGAGAAAATAAAAGATGGCAACTTAATATAAAAAGGGTATTTGAAACCGTAAATATTCTTGGAAACAATAATTGTTACAGCTTATAAAACTGAATTAGGTTTACTGATAATACGTTACCCTTAATTATTGACTAAAACCCACCTTCCCCAATCACATTTAGAATACTTTGATTAATAATGTCTGCAATCATCATGAGGTAACCATACATTCAGTAAAATTAATAAATCACTTTAAAAAAAAACAATAACAACAAAAGAGCAAGCAAAATTACTTAAAACATTCCTGAGAGTAAATAACATTAAGAGATCGAGAAGGTCATGTAAAAACTTCATTTTAGGGGCACTTCTTCACAAGCAAAGTAATCCTTCAGTGGAGCAAAGAGATGCCTGATCACTGGGACACTCCAAGATTTACCCAACACCTTCTGTCTCTGTATGCGATTCATGTTCTTCACATCTGTGTAATGCTTTGGAAATCCAAAAATCCTGACACAAATGCAAGAAGAAAAAGTGGTGAAGTTGTGGGTTTAATATTAACATAAATTCATTCGCGCATATGTATACAAAAAGTGACTCACTTCTCCAGTTCTGTGATCCATAAACCGTCGTCCTTTCCATTCATGGAGACGGGAAAATGCTGGTCATTGTTTCCCTGCTTAATGGAGTTTGTGCGTGTGGTGATGGTCCTTACTTTGACATACTAATATGAGTGCACACATGGAAAAGCAATTAATAAGCACAGTAAGTTAGTCCAGCTTTAACAAAGGATAAATATGTAGCACTATTACATTTCTATTTCCATGTCCATCAAGTCGTACCTAAATTTTCTTAAACAGCCCAATTAATTGCTTAAAAATGCTAACAGATTTTTATATATATATATATATATATATATATATGTGTGTGTGTGTGTGTGTGTATATGTATATATGTATATATATATAGATGCAGAGAGAGAGATAGATAAGACAGATGGATGCAGAGAGAAAGAGAGAGAGAGAATGAGAATATTCACACTGTTACACTGTTACATTCTCATAGATTTTCAGTGTCATGTACTAAATGCTTAAGATAAAAACTGCATGAGACCTTAGCAGTGCGGCCAACTTCAAGGCATTCCTGGAGGGTCAGTTTGTCATTTTGGGAGGCGATGATTGGTCTAGATAAGAATAAGACAATAGTTACAAAACACACTCAATTAAAGGGATATACAGTGAGGAAAAAGTTATTCGATCCCATGCTGATTTTGTACGTTGGCCCACTGAAAAAAAAAAGAAAAGATCCGTCTATAATTTTAATGGTAGGATTATTGTAACAGTGAGAGACAGAATAACAAAAAAATCCAGAATCCAGAGAAACATTTCAAAATAGTTATGTTGGCTTATAAAAGCCAAGATTCTGTTTTGCTTATTCTTCTTAGACAAAGATTTATTAATTGCTACGCCTCCTAGGACTTCCGAGCCACATGCACCAAAATCGGGTATGTTGCAGACCTTGGTCTGAAGTTTGTTGCGATCGGAGTTCCGGTACTCATGGTACCGCGTCTCAAAGTGGCCTTTTTTGCCATAGACACACATTATAAAATTTTGAGGTTTATAACTCGGCAAGCTTTCGCTCTATCTACACCAAACTTTTATTACATTATATTATTTAAACATTACTTTAACTGTTGTAGTTAAATTATGTTAATGTTTATAGTCTTTTATATTGTGTATACTTTTTTCTTTTTTTACCATTTTATGCACCATAAGGACTGACACTTTATTTCATGACAATAAAGAGTCTATTCATTAAAGGGTGCAAAGCTGATGAGAGAGTGGATATGAAATACCCACCTGTTCATGCCTGGCAGATTACCCCAGAAATACCGTGCTCTGTGGGCTGGGCTCACTTTAACTGCATCAACAAGCACCGGGTTACACTGTGAACAAAACAAACACATGAACAACAAAAGAATTAAAAGAAATAAAGTTCCTTAAAGATTCTAATGCAATGGATAATCGACAATACGGGAAAGAGTAAATCATAAAGCATTTCAGCTGTGTGTTGCCTGTAAAGCTAACCAGCGAAATCTTGATGTAATCAGTATTGACCCTATATGGCTGCAGCACTGTTGAGTCATGCAACTGAGTTAATTCATGTTAAATCTTTTGAAAAGATTTTGAAAAGTTTTTATTCGAGATTACACAGGGATGAGGCCACTTTGATTGATTGTCTCATCAAATTCACCTTTTTGACAACTCCACAAAGTGCCCAATGAAATCAAATTAATTCATAGAGTCGTAGATGAAATCCAAATGTTCTCCTGACAAATTGCTCATCAAATTGAAACAGTTTTATTTCAGAAGATCTAGCCCATGGTTCCTCTCAGGTCCAGTCAGCTATAAACACACTGTAATCGATTGCTTAAATATATACTGTGCAAGTAAAATGCTGTTAATATCCACTCATGATACATTAAACCTCTGCCCCCTCACGGAGTGTGAATTCTCTAGTAAAACTAGTTTTGTGGAAAGGTTTTCAGTGCCACTTAGGAGAACCTTACTTCCAGGAAACGGCAGATATCAGCTTTGTCCCTGGTGTTCATGAATACAACGTTCTCAAAAAGCCAGAAGAACGGTCGAGGGTCATCGTCCTTGGGCTTCATGATGTTCAGCAGCCGGTAATACTCAAAGAAAAGCCGTCCTGTGCCCTCTGCAAGCAAGAGAGGTTTTATCGTTTGAGGGGGAGCTCATTATAACATTATACAGTATTCAAGAAATACCTACTGCATGAGTATAACACAAAAGCCTTTTCAATTTACCTTAGAAAAAAAAACTTTACCCTGCTTGCTAATTTTGATGGATAGGTTATGACTAAGTTAAATAATACTGCTAGTGGTGATGATTAATAAAAGATGATAACGTGTGAATGCCTAAGTAGAGAATAAAAACAACAACTGTATGCTGTTGAGTACATGCAAACTGATACTAACAAGCTAATGTGTGTTTGATTACCCTTAATTATTAACCATAAAAATCTTAATTTATTACACATCACATTTAAAGGATAACATTTTAAATCCTGCTCGAGTAGTTATGGTCATCAAATAACAAGTAGAATGTCATACCAAACAAGCCTTTCCGTGCTGGATTTACTATGGACAAGTCGTTACATGGGCTGCCACCAATAAGAAGGTCAAATGGACCCCATTTTTCAATCTGAAAAACAGTGCAACAAGTTGACAGTAAAATGTCTCAAAGTTCAGTCAAAATCCCCAATCCACAAAATGAGAGCAACAATATATTTTGACTTCCTTTACTGTTACAAAAAGAAAAAAGGCCAAAGCGACTGAGTGAAATACACAGAAACAAAGTGTGGAAAACCCATATACATACGTGCTCCTGGGTAATTCCACGCACGTCGTTCACATGGGTGATTTTTCCACTATGGTTCACCACTGAGATGGTGATAGACTCCTCATCTATTTCTGATGCAACATATGCTTCCACTTTGAAGCCCAGATCCTTTAGTACCAGGTATCCTAAAATGCACACACACATCATAGACAAGGACCAGTGGAGGACTCAAAGTAGAAGACAATAAAGCTCCATTGTACCCATGTATAGCTGGTCCTAATGCACATGAAAGTTCCTTATTATATTTAATTCATTCATCTTCTACCGCTTATCCGATCTATCTCGGGTCACGGGGAGCTTGTGCCTATCCCAGGCGTCATCGGGCATCAAGGCAGGATACACCCTGGACGGAGTGCCAACCCATCACAGGGCACGCACACGCACACACACACACACACACACACACACACACACACACTCATTCACTCACACAATCACACACTACGGACAATTTTCCAGAGATGCCAATCAACCTACCATGCATGTCTTTGGACCGGGGGAGGAAACCGGAGTACCCGGAGGAAACCCCCGAGGCACGGGGAGAACATGCAAACTCCACACACACAAGGCGGAGGCGGGAATCGAACCACCGACCCTGGAGGTGTGAGGCGAAAGTGCTAACCACTAAGCCACCGTGCCCCCCTATTATATTTAATGTTGCAGAAAAATGTATATACAAAACTTTTAAGTATTCTTTCAAAATGTGTAAGAAAGTGATCTGATGTTAATAGGCACAGGTTTACCATCCCAGTGGAAATGATCACCATTCCAATAGATATCCTGTACTACCACTGCCCCATACACAGATAGTGCCAACAGCTCCATCTTGTGGAAAATCTTCAGCTGAACATAAACCCTTTGCACCCGTCTGCAACTTACCTGTAGAGATACCATCAAATAAGGAGAGGACCCTGATTGGACGTCGCTGTTTGGCGGGGATTGATGGGTAAACTCGATGTAATTCCTGACAGTAAGGACAAAATCATGGTATCAAATAGTTATACTTTCAAATTTCAGCAGAGTCTGGAAGACTCTTCTCCAGAAACCTACTTACACTAATACTTCATTTTAAACACTAGGGGAGAGCAGTGCAGAACCAAACATAAAGCACGGCTTTTATTTATTATATTTCACACAGACATTAGTTTCCAGCTCTGTGTTATTTTTACCAGTAGTGTTAAAATTACCATAAGATTCTGAGGAATGATAAGAAAACACATACAAATTCCATGGCTTTGTTGTTGGCGGCAAAGAATTCCTGGACACGAATACTCCAATCATGTCTTGGTCTCAAAGCCCCAGAGCTTTTCTCTGGTGCACACATGTAACAGATCCAAGGGTCCAAGTCTTTGAGTTGATTAAATGTGCCTTCACCAATCAGGATATCCAAACAGTCAACACAGTAGGAGCTAAACACAGAAGACAAAACGAGTAAAGCTGAGTATAAAGCAATTGGTCTAAATAAGAGAAATGGCAATATTTAAGAAAAAAAAAATAGTCAATTCTCTTTTGAAATGTATAAAATTCAGTTGGTAAAGCTACAATTTTCCTTATTTTATGCTGCAATACATATGACTCTATGCTAAAATTGGTGTGTACACTCTCTCAGGACAGTAAGAGGACCCTAGCTGCACATCAAATTAGGGGCAGCAGGCAACAACAAGGCAAAATTGGCCCAAATCTTGGAGCTTGGAGCTGCCATTCCCCACCCCACCCAAACTGTGCTGTACATGCATTGTCACAGAGCAGTGAAGCATACTTGGGAGAAGTAAGATGAAGTAGTAAGAGATGAGATGTATATAAATTATCTTGTTAAAATGGCACCTGCCAAGTACACCCCTTCATGACAACATTTTCACATGTCAGCAGAGGCCTCTGAGGACAATAACGTGTCCTGCCTCACTTTAAAAACTGTTCAGGTATAGTCTGAGGATCATGACAGATTTCAAGGTGGTGACTTGGCCTACTAATTCCTTAGATTTCAATCCGATCAAGCATCAGAAGGATGTGCAGGACACACAAGTCTGATCCACGGAGGCAGCACCTCACAGGATCTTACACAATCAGCTTAAATGATCTGATGCCACATACCACAGCACACCCTCAAAAGCTCCAGAGCTGTTTTGGCAGCACACAGGAGACATACACATTATCAGGTAAATGACTGGCAAGTGTTATTGTGACAAATGAGATTGAGACTACCCTATTTCTCTGGTCAGCACGAGCAGTTTTGCATCATCAGAATTTAAACTTGATATTTGCTGATTAGAGGAGAATAAAAACAATTCGTTGCACCACATTCACAGAAACACCTATTGTATGTTTTACGTGAACCTGAAGCTTTTGACCTGTCTCATGATTATATTCATTGAACTGCTCACATTAATTACTGCATTAGCAAACAGATGTTGTACAGATGTTCCTTGTACAGATGTTCCTGTTAAAGGCTTTAGCCCTATTCGGACGGGATTAGTTTTACGTGGGGACGTGGAGTAATGCAATTTTACCTCAGGACGTCTGTAATATTAATTGGCCAATTCGCACAGGACAAGACATCTCAGTAAAACTAGCAGAAGTGGGAGGGGTAACCACAGTAACCTCCTTGTCGTCATGTGCGTATGACGTTGCTTCCTGTTATCACGTCCACAAACAGACAACATGGCGCCTCCATGCTTGCAAAACGCGCCAAAAACTACTTTTAAACAGGAAATGACGGAATTTTACCGTACATATTTACAGCGGGTCTATTCGGACAGGATTAGTATTACCTGAGGTAATTTTTCCTGACCTTTTTACAGAAGGTAAAAGTCGTCGTAATCTTTACTGACATTGTCCGTAATATTTACCGAGATGGCACATTCGGACGGGACAAAAATCACAGAGAAGCTCTGGTAATAATTACTTTACCCCCACGTCCCCACGTAAAACTAATCCCGTCCGAATAGGGCTTTTGACAGCGTCTCTTTTCTACTCGGTCAAACGGGCAATACCTTGGCCTCACTTAAGGAAATAAAGTTAAACAGATTCATCACCACCCAACAATGTGCACGACTTGCAAGTGGCAGGTATTTTCCTGGCATTTATAAATGAGCCATTATCCTACACTTTCAAATGGAAGCATAATTCAGGTGCACCTTGAGTACAATTGAAACAGAAAGCACTGGGCTGTGTTGCTGCATAAACATCTTTGAGGTAATCATTAGTTTCAACTCTGAATGAATGAATGATCATTTAGTTCGAATTTACTTACCGGGAACAGCTGTGATGTCCACACAGAATGACTTCCTGCCCAGCACAGCATACAGTGCAATATGACTGATATCCATCTTCATCGTATCGATATAATGTCTCTGTGAAATTATCCTACACACACAAACAAAGGTATAATACTAGTCATCAGTAGAACAGTACTACAGATGTACCAGAATGTAAATAACAAACCCCCTACCTGCATAATTCACTTAAAATATTTAAACATTTGCTCGAGGTCTGAAGTGGTCCAGATGTTTTGTTGTTGTTGTTACATGTTAATTGCTTGTTTATTTAAGTTGTGGTGGACCACACAACTGTTATTTAACCCCTGATAACTAAAACATAGAATCAAGAGAAAGTCTACTTTTTATTTCCCATGATGTAATTTCTACTCAGCCACCAAAATCAAGTAACATTATTTCCAGTTAGGCTACATCATCTCATTTCCATGCTGTAAACTTTATTTTGTTAGAAGGTGTTTGTGGAAAACAGCTGTTCTCAAAAGTACCTTGCATTTCAAGCACAGACTCCCTTCAAATAGTGGATGGAAGATCTCGATTTGTGCAGATCCACACGATAAGCAGAAATCTGAGGAAATCAAAATAAGAAGGAAGTTACAAAACTAAACCTGGGCTACAATAATCATGGTGCAATCATGTTTAACAACCACTTTTCTCACCTTCAATACTTTTCCCTTTCACCAAAACCTTCTGTGCCATTTGATCTATAAAGAAAAGCCAAAAACATTTTTTTACAAACTCAGAGGACTAAACCACTTAGTGTTGTTATATAAAATTTAAAATATACGTACATCTGTAATAGTATTCCTTGTCTTGACCAGCCGAGCTTCTGGTACTTGCCTCATTCTTAGGAACACTTTTCTGTTTACTGGAAGCTGGCTGATTGTCTTTTTTTAAGGAAGACTTTTCTGATTTTGGATGTGAAAGCTTTTTACTCAGGTTGTTATCCTTCAGGACCAACCGGCCATTCTGCAGTTTCACAGACAGTCTCTTCAAGCATACGGACACTTCTTTTAAGTTGTATAACTTTACTAATTGCTCTTTAGTCTGAGGGATTTCAATACATTTTTGCAAGTTCTGATCCAACATTTTAAGGCATTCTGAAAATTAACACAATAGAAACAACAGGTCACTGTATGTGTAACAAACCTGAGAGCTTCATATGACACAACTTTGGGAAGTTGAAGTGCTTATCTTTCTTTTTTTAAATGAACTTCTATACCATCTTCTCTTGATCGTGGTTTGAGTCCATTTGGTCCAGATGGTTTAAAACCTCCAATGGCCCAGTCCAACATTGCTTTAATCAGGTCATCCTTAGAGTCTGACCTGAGAGAAAAGACTTTTCCAGCACGCTCAGCAGCCACCTACATCCACACAGGAAGAAAGGACGCACAGTGTTTCTCTCAACATGTAGACATAGACTGTGAAGTTCAAGTTTTAAAACAATTTTGTGGCAGTGAATTCAATTACATTAAATCATGCTAACTTCCTTATAATGCCAATACTTTAATATGTTCTAGGACATTTTAACAATTTAATTATCAGCTACTGGCCACAGCCTATAATTCTTATACTGGTGAAGAATATTTAAACCCCCTAATTAGCGCCAATGCAAACAGTAATACTAAGCACTCTACAACTATGCCATAGCTGACAATAAGCAAACACTGAAAATATTCTAGTAGACTAAATTGCTGATCCTGGGCTTACATCAGCACTGATGGACACTGATCATATTCAGTGCGAGTTGGCAATGTAGAACAAAAAAGAAAAACGACAATGATAAAAGGGTATAAAGAAAAATGTCAGCTTATTGAAATTAGAAGCAAAGTAAAATGGTGACTACAGAGGGGACAAAATGATCTCTTCTCCCACTGTGCGTTTTAGTTTCACAGACAACTGTAGCTGCTGAGCCTGTCAGTATACTATTACACACCCACCAATGACCAGAATATATCCATGTGAGCAATACATAGAGATAAATCTCTGACTGTGTAAACGCAGCATATAGACTGAATCTGACCTGCAAAGAATGAAAGATGGCATCTTTGTACGTCGTCTCCAAAGCAAAGAAATCAGGGCAGAAACACTGTGCAAATACAAAGTAAGGCAGCAGATCATCTGGATGAACCTGCAAACGTAAGAAAGGAAAGAACACGTCAACCCTGAGCACCTTAAAGAGTTAATGTAGAACAAACAAACTGTTTGCACTCTTACCTTAGAGACAATACCATCTCCAAACCACACCACCTTGCGTATGTGTCGTTTGGGTTTTCCATCTGTCCATCTGTACACCAACCCAGGAATCAGCACAAAGCCTTTCACCCGTCCCCATACCATCTCCCCTGCTGCGAATGGCTTCCCATCCTACAGGTGCAGACAAAGCAAAGGCAAAACACGTAGTTTGTAGAAAAAAGTTCTATATACCACCCTGCAATATTCCTGGGTTTGTTTGAAAATAAAAAGTCACAACAATTTGATTTTATCAGTTTACCTGGTATGAATTCTCCATTTCATTATTAGGAGCTAAGGAACTATTGTGTTTTTTCTGAAAAAGAAAAGAAATCATGAAATATCAACTTAACCAGTAAACTAATTTAGCACTGTGTATTTAGTAGAGACAAATAATAATAAAAGTACCTCTGGATACAACGTATTAGTCCTCATCACATCATCCATGTCATCATCATCATCTATAATTATTGGTACTGAAATGTCTTTCGCTGTAGACAAATTAAACCACAAAAAAAGCAAAAATAAGTTATAAATTCCTGAACCTCTTCTAAAACATGTGGGAAATTATTTGGTAAAATATTGATTTTATTAACCTGGGTTTCCCTGTTTAATTTCCACGTCTGGACCAGAGGAGCTGGCATTCATCACCATTAAAATATCATCCTCTTCTTCAGTCAGATCAATAACCTCTGAGTATCAGAACAAGTCTCAGATTAAATTATGTAGTTTGATTTAGCATCAACAATCATCGTTCATTGATCTTTAGCAATGGCTTTATCCTGGTCAGAACCACAGTCACACACATTCACACACTCATCCAGATGTGAATACATGGAAGTAATAACTACCTAATGTTGAACACTCTTGAGTCTCGGGGCTAGGGGGGTGAGAAGGGGCACTTTTGTAAGAGCTGGTGTCTGTAACATCCCCATCATCATTATCATGTACCATGTCTATGGCATCAGAACACTCCATTTTTTCCTCTCTCTCATCACTATCTGTGCAGTGATCGGCACCCTCAAACATCTGAGATCATACAGAAACAGGCAATGTTCCTTCAGAACATATACTCTTGGCCAGGATGTAAATTATAGGTGCACAATATCTGATTAATTAAATACATTTAAAAACAGTTACTATTGCTACTATGCCCCCTTTCCACCAGAAAGAACCGGGTGCTGGTTCAGAGCTAATGCTGGTTCGAAGTTGGTTCCACTGGCGAGCCTTCTAAGAACCAGTTTGACTTTCCATGTGCCAGAGCCAAGTCTGTATACTCACTGTATACGTCTTATCTTTCTCAGCAACGTGAGTGTAGCAGCGGCAAACACAAACATCATCAACAATGGCGGATGTTGCTTTATTGTTAATGCTCATGCCTTTGCGAACCTACGTTGGCATCCAAACGCGGCAAATCCAACGTGTACGCGCAGCTCAATGTATTTTGTATAAACGGAGGTTGCAATCGAGAATAACGGAAAGTACATAATGTTATTTTATCATTAACTCAGAAAAAAGTTAACCTTAGCATGTAGCTACCTACTATCATGTGTGCTGAAAATTGATCATATTGCAGTAAAGTAAAAGTGTATTAAACATTGGTATACTTAAGTTACATTATCAAAGGCACTAACAGTAGCCCCGCCCCCAGCCCCTGACGCAAGCGGTTCTTAAGTCTAGACCAGCAATGTTTTGGTGCTACTTTAGAGGCACTTTTCCTGGTTTAGTGCCGGTGCTTTGGGTGTCGAAAAAGAAAGAACTGATTTTAAACTAGGCACTGGCTCTGAACCAGCACTCAAACGGCCTTGGTGGAAAAGGGGCATAAGAGGAAGGCAATTCACATGGAATCAGAATTAAATCTTTCAGTATTCATATTAATCAGTAGGCAGTGGCATCCTTAACAATCAGAACTACAGAATTCCTACAACTACAAGAAATATTTTTATGCTACTTCACTGTTGTTAATACATATTTGAAATAAGATTTAAGATAAAAAAGTTACAGGATAGATTTAAAAGTTTAAAAGACATTAATGAAAGACATTTTGCTGTGGAAATGATGGAACAACACAGCATATAATATTTCTATTTTGTTCTACAATATCATGCCATATATCTCACAAATCAACAGGATGTACCAAGATAAACTTGGATGTAGTCCATAAAAACCTGTTCTTTCTATGTTCACTCACTTGTGCAAAAATCCTTTCCATTCTCAGTGTCTTAGGCAAGGCCAACAGGCATAAGATCAGCTTTCGAAAGAGAGATATCTTTCCCATAATCCTCAGCTCAGACTTCCAGTAGTGTTCCAGTGTCTGTACAGCTGAACCTACGAGTACATCTTCCTGTTCAGCAAACTGATATTCAAGAAACTCATCAGTTAACAAACTGACATCTTCTCCACAAGCACAAAGACCAAAGTGGACAGCTAAATCAGACACAGCCTTTGCGGTGACTTCCAGCTTGCCTTCTGGGCTTAAGAGAGTGTCTATAGTTCTCAGAGCAGCATCAGGAATGGGTAAATTCTTAAAAATACTGCAACTGACTGCTGTGTAGAATGAAACAGCACGCTTGTAGAAGAGTTCTCTGGCACCAGTTAGCTCGGTGTTATTTTGACTTAGGTATCCCATCACCTCTTCACCAACCTTCACCTTGTCTCTTGGTAGATGGGATCCCAAGTTACCTCTCCTGAGGAAGCGTTCCACAGCTTTAGGAGTGAGAAAGCTACATGTGTAAATATGAACTAAACTCCAGGCATCTTGGAGCAATGTTCTCACATCTTTACCACATTCCAAGCTCTCCTGAAATCGGCAGAGAGGCTGCAAGGCATGGCTCAGAAACAGAAAACTTAGCCTTAATGTCTCATCACTCAAGAGGGAACAAATATGCTTATTTATTTCACTCTTGGCACTTTCGGAATTAAAGTATTGCAGCAAGTCTGACCACGCTAGGGTCATTCCATAAATTGTTGTTCTGAGGCTGAGACAATGAGACATCAAAGAAGGGGTGAGACTGAAGTCTGCCATATTATTAAGCTGTTCCTTTAGAAAGTCTGGTAGGGAAGGGTAGTGTCGGTGGACTTCCTTAATCAGATCCTGGATCTGTTCTGAAAGCTCCATTGCTGTAATTCCTCCATGACATGCTTGTTCTAGAACATTTGTAAGGCTGCACAGAAAAATAGTGCCTGGATTCAATGCTTTCAGGCCTGAAATCAACTCTGTAAGATTAGGTGCATTGGAATAAAATGTTGCAAGGTTGGCTGGACTGATCTCAAACTTTTTAAGAGTCTCCACAAGACAGGTCATTAAGGCAGCACGTGTCTCCTCAATAACATCAAGCAGCCTCACTTTGGTCTCTCCAGCAGTCTGGTCGAAATACCCAATCAAGACCACGTATGATTTCTCCCCTTCATGGTACACATACAGACAGTAAGGGGCCTGCTTACAAAAAGCTGCAATGTCTTTTGGGTATTTTAGACCCAGCACTTGCTTGGCTTTGCAACATGTAATATATGGGTCAGTGCTGGCTGAGACAGATGGACAGTATTTCCTGATAAAACACAACACCCGGCTGGAGTAAAAAGAATCCGGAACTTTTCTCTCCATGTCAGCATTTTCACTAATCCTGCCTGGAAGTGCTGCTGCAAAGAAATATAATGCATGAGAAATGACCAGATGTGTTATGCAACTTGAGATTTTGTAACATTACAAGAAAAATGGAAAGGAAGTGCAAAGTCTCACAATTGTCCAGCTGCACAAGAGAGTTTGGTTTCTTAGGGACACAGGGTTCCAGAATTTTTCCACCTCGAGCCTCTATAGGATTGTAACTACGTCCTGAAAAATTGTGTTCAAAAAACACTTTGAACCACCTCAGTAGATTTAAGGCATCTGTGGAATTGCCGTTGACCAACTTTTCAATCTCCAATGTCTGTAGGAAAAAATATGAATAAATAAATTTTCAGATTGGAACATTTCAGAACAGTGGACAAAATACTCCATGCACTTCCTTTTCTAGGAATGTATGAAATATTTTACATACATTAAACACATAAACTGACACAAAAATATGACAAAATTCCTAGCTCATGCAGATATTCATGAAAACCCTGTTTTACACAGATTACTAAGTCCACTGTCAGGTGAAGAGAACATTGATTCTTTATTGTGATACAATGGAACCTGTCAAGGGGTGTGATTTATAAGGTAGCAAGTGAACCATAAGGTCTCAAAGTTGATGTAACGATGCGAGCAACTGTGATGAGGGCCAGATTGTGATGGCTAGACAACTGGGTCAGAGTATCTCCAAAACAGCCGGTCTTATAAGATGTTTCCAACATGCACTGGATAGCAACAACCAAAAAGGGAGGACATCCGGTAAATTAGCAACAATATCATGGGCACCTAAGGCTCACCAATGTGGTAATAAACCCACCCCTTGGGGCTGAACATGACAAGGAGTTCAAGGTGTTGACATGGCCTCCAAATGCCCCAGACCTCAAATCGAGTGAGCTTATGTTGCATGTAGTGGACAAGCAAGTCCAAAGCATGGAAGCCTCACCTTGTAAATTACAAGACTTAAAGGCAGAGGTGGGAGTAAGTCACACATGTACAAGTCTCAAGTAAGTCTCAAGTCTTAACCTTCAAGTCTCAAGCAAGTCCGAGTCATTTTTTGTGAGAGTCAAGTCAAGTCAAGTCACTGCTTTATGTCAAGCAATTCAAGTCAAGTCATAGCTTGAGTCAAGCAAGTCACTGGCAAGTCATACAGATGTTTGATGATTTAACTAAATGTATATATTAAACAAAGTTAAATCTACAGTATTTATGGTATATACAGTATTTAAAACTCTATGAGAGTTTTATTTGCAACAAAAAAAGTTGCAAGAGTTGAAAGAGTTGTGAATAGAATAAAAATCTAAAAATGAATAAAAATCAAAACAACAAAACCTAAGATGTAAATGTAACTGAAATAAGGCCAACATAAAAGCATGAAAAGTTTCAATATGCCTCAAACATGGCAGATGACCATAGCAACCAAATGGCATTTTTTGAGCAGGCATTCCCTTTTAATGGGACATGAACACATCCTTAAATTAGAGCCTTCCTTTTTAACAACAGAATAACAACAACAATCAATCATGTCAATCAAAAAATGTAAATTATTGAATCACACAAACCTTGAAGTGAATTAACTAATGGAGAGAGCGAGCGAGAGAGAGAGAGAGAGAGAGGGGGAGAGAGAGAGAGAGAGAGAGAGAGAGAGAGAGAGAGAGAGAGAGAGAGAGATGATTGGGGTGAGTGTAATGTATTAATTATTAATATTAAAGGGATAGTTCACCTAAAAATTAAAATTCTTTCATCATTTTCTCACCCTCATGATGTTACAAACCTGTATAAATTTCTTTGTTTTGATGAACACACGTAGATATTTTGAGGAATGTTTGTAACCAAACCATTCATGAGCCCCATTCACTTCCATAGTATTCTTTTTTCCCCACTATGGAAGTGAATGGGGCTATTGAATGGTTTGGTTACAAACATTCCTTAAAATATCTTCCTCCATGTTCATCAAAACAAAGAAATGTATACAGGTTTGTAACATTATGAGGGTGAGAAAATGATGACAGAATTTTCATTTTTGGGTGACCTATCCCTTTAAATTGAATGTGAGTGCGTGTGCATGTGAGACAAGAATATGGCTGTGCTTGCAACTCTAAGGTTTTTTTATTTTTATATTTATATTTAGGGTTTTTATATATATTTTCATCCCCATAAACGATCCATACGCTTTTCACTCAAAGCCTAACACTGAAGACCAATTATAAGTGCTACTGCAAAAAAGCTGACATTTCCACATAAACAGTGACCAACCATTTACACTACATTGCACTTGCAAAAAATTAAGTTTGATAGAACTTTGTCACTCAATTGTGAGCGGTGGTCGCTTACTGCTGTTCTTCTCTTCTCATCTTGCACAAAATCCCGGTACCCGAACTTAATTATTTTTGGTGTCACGCCTTCCATGTTTCGTCACGACTGTTAAGGTTTATTAGTTAGTGCGCGCGCTCCCTCTGCTTGCCTGCTGCGTCACGTGATTAGATTACACTCTTGTGTGCGTTCAAAAACAGATTTAAAAAACAAACAAAGTTATTTCGAGTCATTTAACTCAAGTCACAAGTAAGTCTCAAGTCTTGAATGTCAAGTCAAAGTCAAGTCGAGTCATTTTTTAATATTAGTCAAGCAAGTCTCAAATGTTTGACTTGAGTCCCCCATCTCTGCTTAAAGGATCTGCTGCCAAAGTCTTGGTGCCAGATACCACAGCACACCTTCAGACATCACCTTTAAAGATGTTATAGTCACACTGTTGTAACCACACATCATAGTAATCATAGTAAATATTATCAGCATTTTTGGGGCCGATCACCGATTACCAAGATCATGATCTGCCGATTGCCGATCACAGAATGGCAGGGGAATGGGAATCTTTTATCTATAATCTAGCAGAGTTTGCACCATTTTTAGAAATGGAATAAACTCTAAATTAACTGTATTGTTAATAACTGTAAAAATAGGCTACAGTCAAGACCTTGAAGAACCACCAAGTGTTTATTTTAGAAAATGAGAACTTAAGGCTACTGTAGGCCATCTTTCCAAAATAAGGCAGAGTAACTTAAAATTATTCCAAACAAAGAGGGGTCAGGCAGACCAACACACATCAGATCAGCTTAGTGGGATGTAGCCTCTTAATACACTGATTACATTTTATAATTGGCAGCAAAATGTAAAACTTGTTACACCAAAACTGGCTACTGCCACAAAGGACAAAACTATGGCAAGTGTTTTTTTTCCTGTTATTATTATGAACGTCTGATGTAGATGACGAACCAACTACATCAGAGCCAAAAAATAAAATAATGAAAGCTACTGTAAGCCAATGCCATCCTTTCTAAATAACAAGGCAGAGAAACATGGAGGCCAAGCAGATAGTTACCAACCAGATGAACTTGGGATGGTATGAGGTTACATAGGCCCAGGCTACTTGTAAAATGTAAATAAAATGTAAATAAAATTTTTAATATATTAAAATTAAAACAATTGGCCACAAAATGTTTCAAACCAAAACATGCTGGGCCTCGGCCTACTAACACAGAGTACAAAATCCTTCAGGTCTCAATCATAAAAGGCATCACTCACACTCACATCACTACTAGTTTAAATGCATCACTCACAGTCGGCTGGTTGAGGGATGGGGATGTTGTTGGCTTCGGCTGGTTTAGTTTCTCATACTCAGCATATTCAGTTGTATGGCGTGTTCTAAGATGCCTAATCATGTTAGTGGTATTAAAATGCCGTTGCTTGCTTCCACCTCGATTTCATCACGACATACATTGCAAACGGCTAACTTTACGTCTTTATCGGACACTTTGAAAAACTTCCAGATGGGAGAATTCATGTTGCCACTGGTAAGCTCCGCTCTGCTGTTGTTTACCTGTGTGCAGTACATGCACGTGTGAAAAAGTCGTGCGAGTAATTTACGTCATGTGATCGGCTTTTTTGATCGGCGCTTTTGGGGTTCGCCGATTTTTAGCCAATATTGGCCGATCATGATCGGTGGCCGATCAATCGGAGCATCACTATTATCCATCAACTTCTGCTTCCATGGGCATGTCTAGTCTTTCAATTTCATTTGCATGCCTCAAATACCACAACAATATACAAAAGCTAATTGTAAAAACTTTCATCATGTCTTTAATTGTATATTTTCTGAAATGTACTGTTAAGGTAAATCTTGACAGTGATGATAAGTGTGTACTGAATTTTATTTTATTTTTTTATTCTGGCTGAAAATAATGTATACTGTTGCTATGATCTACATCTCAGGTACCATCTGTCAAAATGTGGATGAGTTAGGCTACTATTCTTTTGCCATTAGAACAACGTACACATGACCATCAACGACCTGATATTTTCTGGCACACTTGGTCTTCTCTTTAGGACGTCCTTGCTCCATTTTATGGTTTTGTATTCCTGTATTTTCATGTGGGACATGTGCTACATGATGAGTCATATGAGATAACTTGTTACTAAAACTTACTTTATTGATGGAAGTCTTGATGAAGGTACCTTCAAGTATCTTGTAATTATTGAATATATCCATTTTATCCTCTATTCTGAACTTTACATTTTGTAAGTCAATACAGCCAGGGTAAAGCACGTCCATTAACTGGCAGAAGGCAGCACCTGGAAAACACCACATGAAGGGGAAAAAAAGCCCCTCACTGATTTATCACCTTTATACACTATATGACCAATAGCTTTTGAACACCTGACCGTCACACCCATATATGCACATAGTTGAAAGCACACAATTTTTTCCCTTTAGTTGCGTGAAGAGGCTCAAGCTTGGTCTGCACACAGCCCTAACCTCAACCCCACTGAGCATCTTTGGGATGAACTGGATCACGGATTGCATCCCAGGCCTCCTAAGCCAAAATCAGACTAACCTCACTAGAGGATGAATGAGTATAAAACCCCCACAGCCATGTTCCAAAATTTAGTGGAAAGCCTTCCAAAAGTAGAGTATATAATAATAGTAAAGGGGAACTAAATCTGACATGGAATGTAAAGTACATATGGGAATGATTGTCAGGTATCCACAAATATTTGTCTATACAACGTACATTATAAGCTCAGTGAAACAAAATTTGATAATAGAAGAAGATTATTATGAATAGTTATTTTATCTTGCGGTTTTGCTTTTTTTTGAGCATCAACAGATTTTCGAGAACTTTTACAAACTCCAGTGTTACTAAGAAGAAAAGGAGGAAGGATAACGGACCAGACCATTTAAAAAAGTTAAATAAAACTTTCAAACTTTAATAAAACTGCCATATGAAAAAGTACAGTTATTCATTTATATATTGTTTCACATAGTGTCTTGAGTTACAACCTGCTTTCAGCCTGAGCAAAACTAAATATCACTGATCGTTACTGATGCAGTTGCAAATCTGTATATAAGCAATGTGCAACCCCATGATCTGGGGTAAATGAAATGTTTGTGTGAACAGTGAGTTAAATACCTGAGCATGTTTGCTCCACAGTGTTGAATCCAGACTGCAACGTGTGATTGAGCCAGGCCAGCACCTCAGCATCACTATCTTTGGCTTCTAATACATGCGTCACACTCCGCACCATCTTTCCATAACCTGAGGGACATTCCATACCATGTGCATGCGGTTACCATATTGTAACAGACATAAAGAACTGTAGTGTTAACATGATTAGTAGGCTCTGTATTACATTTACTGAAAAAGGGATAAATTAATTTACTGAATATTTTTAAACACAAAAATATAACAATGACATTTTAAACTACTGAAAATCATCAGTAAAAACTACCATCATAGAAAATAAATTAGATACTAGTAGCAGTTTAAAAGAAGAATACTTAAAAACTTCTAAACTGAAATGGTGAGTGTTATCATTCTATGAACTGTGACTTATATTTGGTTGATATGATGGTGTTAAATTACATAAAAAGTGCTTTTCTTATATACAGTTGATCACTTTTAAAGCAAATCAACTGTATTTACTGTTATAAGCACAGCTTGTTGAAAGCACCTCAGAATTGCACTTGTTCTCCTTGTGTTTGCATGGGTTTGCTTCAGGTTCTCCTTTTTCCCCACCTTCCTCCCAATAAGACTGGATTAGCAACTCTATAGTGAACCTACTTGTAGATGAGTGTGTTAATGTGTGTGTGGGTGTGTGTATGCATGGTGCCCTGGGCAGATGTGTTACAAATCTCTTTCGTGTGGCTCTATTTAAGCTAACAGACACACCGCATATCTTCTAAAATGTCCTCCTAGTTCACTTTGTTAGAAATGCCTAAATGTTGCGATACATAGTGTATTGCAAAAACAACAACAATAATGTGATGTAAACATATTTCTGACATGTGAATGGAAACATTTCTCTCATAATAAAGAACAGCTAATTTAACTGGTTTCTTCTTTTTTTTTTCCCCCCCACAAAAAGTATTCATCCTTTCATCTACAAAACTCTTTTCCAGAGCTTTTTGTTTTGTTTTTACAGTAATTCTTTGCCTTAAACAGAACAGTAGGTGTCGTTTCTTTTACCCGACATACAATATAAACGCTTTTATTGTATTGTAAACATTTGACAAGGTTTACTAAAGTGGTTAAAACTACAAGGACTAGTGGACTAATGGCTAGGATAAAAACAATACTCCAGCTATTGCAGGACGATGAGGTTGGGGAGGCTACATCGAGTTGTAAACAGCTAAATTGTAGGTAAAGTTAGAAAAAAAAAAAACGTGTTAAAAATTTGCCTAAATATTTGGGGTTTGTAACCATTCAGTTTTAAATGATTAAAGCTTAACGTCATACTATTGCTAGTACGACTCTTTGTTAGGGTTAACTAAATAACTCTTAAATAACTAAGTAACCCCTATAATTGTGATTATTACAAGTACAAACTTTAAAAACTCATTAGAACTAAGCATTAAACACCGATATTAGCAGATGTGTTACAAATGTCTTTAGTGTGGCTCTATTTAAGCTAACAGACACACCGCATATCTTCTAAAATGTCCTCCTAGTTTAGCTACCATAGCTACTAGAAAGCGAATTGTATTATTACTAGCGTTACACAACACGTCTACGGAAAATATCCACACTATCCCACAGTTATTTAAGCTGGCTGACCATAACAAGCCGGTATGTAATTAACCGAAATATTCTAAGAGATAGAAAGAAAAAAAAAACAGTTTTTAAAAAGTTTATTTTTTCTTAACTTACCAGCCCGCGCACGTACCAGCACCTGGTTAATTGTTACGATTCAGCGTAGCTCCGCCCCCTGATGCACAAGCGCTATCATTGGCCAATATTTACAGGGAACGGAAAACGATCAAGTAAACAATAATAAATCTTGTGCCCAAACTACAATGCAGATAATAAAACCTATTTATATGTTTTTTCAGTATGTTATAATTGTTGTATTATCCTTCGCATGCAGACGTCATTTGTAACATGTACAAGCACTATGTGTGTATGTTGGTTAGCCCACGCCATTTAAAGTCCTTGAATTAAATCTTATGAGTACTTATAAAACTCTTCTTTATTAGGAAAATCTGCACATACATGCATTTATCTAATCAGGACATCATGTGGGAGTAGCACAATGCTTGCAGTTACAGGTCAAGAGCTTCACTTTAACATTGGCATGGTTAATTGTAACAGTGGTGTGGTTGATCATAACAGTGGCTTGGTGTGATCATAACAGTGGTGTGGTTGATCATAACAGTGGCGTGGTTAATCGTAACAGTGGCATGGTTGATCGTACCAGTGGCGTGGTTGATCGTAACAGTGGCGTGGTTGATCGTAACAGTGGCGTGGTTGATCGTAACAGTGGCGTGGCTGATCGTAACAGTGGCTTGGTTAATCGTAACAGTGGCTTAGTTGATTGTAACAGTGGCGTGGTTGAGTGTAACATTGGCATGGTTGATAGTAACAATGGCATGTTGATTGTAACATTGCCATGGTTGATCGTAACAGTGGCGTGGTTGAGCGTAACAGTGGCATAGTTGATCGTAACAATGGCATGTTGATTGTAACATTGCCATGGTTGAGCGTAACAGTGGCATAGTTGATCGTTACAGTGGCATGGTTGAGTGTAACATTGGCATGGTTGATTGTAACAGTGGCATGGTTGATCGTAACAACCACATGGTTGAGCGTAACAGTGGCATGGTTGAGCGTAACAGTGGCGTGGTTGATTGATAGGATTTTCACAAGCAACAGTTTACACAGACAAACAACTCTAGTGTTTACACAGAGTGGGGCAAAACAAAAAAGAGAAAAAAGTGATTGACATGGTTGATTGTAACATTGGCGTGGTTGATCGTAACGTTGGCATGGTTGATTGTAACAGTGGCATGGTTGAGTGTAACATTGGCATGGTTGATCGTAACAATGGCATGTTGATTGTAACATTGCCATGGTTGAATGTATCAGTGGTGTGGTTGAGCGTAACAGTGGCATAGTTGAGCGTAACAGTGACATGGTTGATTGTAACAGTGGCATGGTTGAGTGTAACATTGGCATGGTTGATTGTAACAGTGGCATGGTTGATCGTAACAATGGCATGTTGATTGTAACAGTGGCATGTTGACTGTAAGATTGCCATGGTTGAGCGTAACAGTGGCATGGTTGAGCGTAACAGTGGCATGTTTGATTGCAACAGTGGCATGGTTGAGTGTAACATTGGCATGGTTGATTGTAACAGTGGCATGTTGATTGTAACATTGCCATGGTTGAGCGTAACAGTGGCATGGTTGAGCGTAACAGTGGCATGTTTGATTGTAACAGTGGCATGGTTGAGTGTAACATTGGCATGGTTGATTGTAACAGTGGCATGTTGATTGTAACATTCCCATGGTTGAGCGTAACAGTGGCATGGTTGAGCGTAACAGTGGCATGGTTGAGCGTAACAGTGGCATGTTTGATTGTAACATTGGCATGTTTGATTGTAACATTGGCATGGTTGATCGTAACAATGGCATGTTGATTGTAACATTGCCATGGTTGAGCGTAACAGTGGCATAGTTGAGCGTAACAGTGACATGGTTGATTGTAACATTGGCATGGTTGAGTGTAACATTGGCATGGTTGATTGTAACAGTGGCATGGTTGATCGTAACAATGGCATGTTGATTGTAACAGTGGCATGTTGACTGTAAGATTGCCATGGTTGAGCGTAACAGTGGCATGGTTGAGCGTAACAGTGGCATGTTTGATTGCAACAGTGGCATGGTTGAGTGTAACATTGGCATGGTTGATTGTAACAGTGGCATGTTGATTGTAACATTGCCATGGTTGAGCGTAACAGTGGCATGGTTGAGCGTAACAGTGGCATGTTTGATTGTAACAGTGGCATGGTTGAGTGTAACATTGGCATGGTTGATTGTAACAGTGGCATGTTGATTGTAACATTGCCATGGTTGAGCGTAACAGTGGCATGGTTGAGGGTAACAGTGGTGTGGTTGAGCGTAACAGTGGTGTGGTTGATTGTAACAGTGGCATGGTTGAGCGTAACAGTGGCATGGTTGATCAATAGGATTTTCACAAGCAACAGTTTACACAGACAAACAACTCTAGAGTTTACACAGAGTGGGGCAAAACAAAGAGAGAAAAAAGTGATTCTGCAGGCTGTAACACCCTGTTCTTTAGAAAGATATGAAACCATGACTTGGTTAGGCTTTAACAGTCCACATCCAGTTCCACTCATGTTAGTAAAAACAAGAATTTAAGACACATTTCATGTGTACAGACTCACCCAAATGGAGTAATAAAACTGAACTGAAATTGAACCATTTTTTAATCTTTATTTGTTCAATTTTGATGAGTCTGTACCCATGATAGCTTCAGATTCTTGTTCCTGGGTGAAATTAGTAGAGGCTTCCTTAAGGTTAGAGTTCCTGGCAGCTCTTGTACATTTTGTGCATGATTTTATGTACTGCGCTCCTGCTATGTACTGTAAATGGTTGTTTAGCTTAGTTATACATCTATACAGTTTCTTACAAAACAATTCTAGTCTACAGCAGAATTACAACAGGAGAACCTGAAAAACTATTGTAAAGTTACAGCACTGAAGACTTGTCAGAAACCATACATTAAGGAAAACAATAAAAAAATTATATATAAAATATATATTTAACCAATATTTGAGACACTCATCATGGCCTACATTCCAGCCATATTACTATCCTCTGTATTTAGGCTATTTTTTGTACTTCCTGTATAGTTCATTCACTTCCTGTGTATCTGTGTGTGTATGTGTCTGAGTGTTCAGGTGTTTGCGTCTGAAAGCATTGTGATGCTGTTCTTCCTCCAACTATTTTGCTTTCTCTTTGATTGGGTGGAAATGTCGCCTTTCTGCACTTGTATGTGTAGATGGGATTCTGCGTCATCTTTGCCAAATAAATAATTGTCAGTGAAAACACTCACATTTTTGCATAATACAGTAAAGGTCATACCTTCTTTATTGGTCTCAATGCCACTAACAATGCTTTGTTACATATAGTTATGAATAATAATAAAAAAAAAGTATACAAAAGCATACAAATGAGTACAAAAGTATAAAAATAAAGCCATGGAGTACTTGCTCCAAAATGGACTTTGTATAAAATGTACTGTTAATATGTAAGTTTTCAGTGCTAATGCTTTCTTTTATTTTACCAAATAGCAAGCGGATGACAAACATTTATTCAACATATTTAAAGAACAACTATATAAAATGTTAGAACTTAAAAATATTAAAACACTATAATATAAAGTCTACATAAGGTGAAAAGTAGGCAATACTTTGTTCTATTTTTACATAGACCTACATTTTGGGCTATTAGATGTTTGTAGCTCTCAATGCAAATATAAGTGACAGAGAACTTCTATCTTACATGAGATAATAAAACAAACATATTTCGGCATACAGTCTTAAAATGGTTAACATCATATTCAAGCTTTGTTTCTGAACAGTAGTCGTTCTGAAGCACATATATCTAGAGCATATGCATTACTTTTTTATTTAAAAGCAATCAAAAAGGCTCAAGGGGTTACAGTACTTCAAAAGGCACCATAAGTTTAAAAATATTTGAAAGTGATACTAAAAACAGAATATTTAAGGAAGAAGCTCAAAAAATACAACCTGTTATAACAGAAAACCCAATACAAAAATTTTTTTTTAATTATTTTTTAGTTCAAAATCAGTCCTTATCTTTCAGGAAGGTGCGTTCATAATATACTGTAGTTCCAGTGAAGGTCTATGTGAAGACCCTAAAATCTAGTTGTAAACATACAAAACAGTACCCTGTGTGTTGTTTAGAATTACTGCATTTTGCTTTTTTTTTTAATACAAAGACTCTGGACTTGTTCTTTTTATACTTATGAAAAATATCAAATATCAAATAAGCTACTTATATAGAAATTGTATATTTTGGCTTTGTTTTTACAATGCTTTATATGTTAATATAACGCTTTATGTGTTTTTTCCCCCTCAAATGTATGGAAAACTCTTTGAGGTTCTTTGTAAAAAAATGTTTGCAAATATACTGTATGTCGTGGGCTCACAGCTTAGCTTTGCACTGATGCGCTCATTTCAAGTATTTCTTTTAGTAAAAAGACCTATAATACAAGGAATGCATTACAAATGCTTGTCACACAATCCAGGCACTACACAAACAAGAAGAAGAACAAAAAAAATCCCTTTTTTTTCCCCTTTTGGGAAAAGTCCAACTGTAAGGAATAATGTTGTGACTTGAAATTAAAGACTCGGTCTGTGTATTTTGATCTTTGGCATCCTTAGATAACTTGTGCTCTTTTAAAACAACTCTGATATTTTGGAGCATAATCAGTGTTTCAATTATTTGAAGTAACAAAAAGTAAGGGAATTAAATATTACTACATCTTTGAATAAGCACGACTGCAAAAAGACAGTCCTTGAAGAATGGTATTTTTTTTTTTCAATTCAGATTTTGAAGGTATATACCATACAGAATAAACATGGGAATTCAGTATACATATTCTGAATAAACATTAAGATATAATGTTAAAATTTTCTTTTGAGATGAGAGTTTACCAGAACTTCTGTCCATCAAAGTAGAAAAGGCATCTTTATGTGAAACAAGATCCCTGATTATCAAGTACTGAGAAATGTTGAGGACAACTGAGTTTGAATGTTTGTGGTCATCAGTTAGTAAAACAGCCTCTTTTCCAACCTTACAAGAACCACACATGATATTTGCTGGCTCAAAGCAACAGCATGACCAGCTGGACAAAATCACAAAACTGGATATCTAACAAGACAAAAATAACTAAACCTCATAAGTTCCTCTGTGTTTTGTGAAGCCATTTGCAGCTCTGTTGCTGTAGGTATTAACTCAGTGTGTAGAGTTAGTAGATTGGACAATTTTTTTGGTTGTTATTCACAAGCAAAATAGTCCTTCAGAGGGGCAAAGAGATGTCGGATGACTGGCACACTCCATGAGCGACCCAGCAGTTTCTGTCTGGCACCACGTCCCATGTTGGACACATCTGTGTAGTGGACAGGGAACCCAAAAATCCTTAAAGAGAAGAGAAGATCATTTATCCGACAATATACAATGGATAAAAAGTCTTCAAACCCCTGTTAAAATGGCATTTTTGTTAAACCAATGTTTTCTATTCTCAATGTGAATATAGAATGTAGAAAAAATAAGTGAAAAGGATAAAATAAAAAGATTACAATAACATGGTTGCAAAATTGAGCACACCGTTTTATATCATATAGCTGTCATCAATGAAATAATTCTGATCAACACCAAATATAAAGATTAGTTGTGTCAGTAGGATTTTCTTTACATCCTCATGGTTTCATCTGACCCCTGGAGCCATAGTGCGTAAAGAGCTTACAAGGCATGCATGGTATCTCACGTTTTGAAAGGTATCGATCAGGAGACGAGTGTAAAATAATTTCCAAAACATTTGATTTACAATGGAACGTTGTAAAGGACACCATTACCAAATAGAGAAAATGGAGTTCCACAGTGACATCACCAAGAAGAGGACGTCTCTTCAAAACGTATAAAAGGACGAGACAAAAACGCACTCAGGGAGGCTACCAAGAGAGCTATGGCAAAAATAAAGAAGCTACATGAATATCAGACCATGATTACTGCATGTGACTACAATTGCTCATATTCTCATATTAGATGGAAGACTCTTTCTTACAAAAACATCCATGCTTAACTAAATCTCCCAAAACCACATGGCAAAATGTTATGATCTGATAAGACCAATTCCAAAAGGTACAATAAATCCATTGTATAATTTGTGCAACAAAGCACATCACCAAAATAAGTCCATACCTACTGTACAGTGTAGCATGGTTGTGGTAGCATCATGCTTTAGCTGGCTTTTCTTCAGCCAGAACTGGGATTTTTATCAAAGCAAAAAGAAACCAAGAACAGCTACAAATACCGGTTGATTTTAGCGCAGAACCTTCAGGTTTCTGCTAGTATGATGAAGATGAAACAGAATTTCTGCTTTCCGCATAGCAATGACCCAAATCATACATCCAGTTCAACAAAGGAATGCCTTAACAAAAGATCAATGTATTTGAATGAACTAGCCGTCGTCCAGACCTGAACCCTGCTAATAACATGTGGTGATGTAATACAAAGTATCTTTGATCTAAAATGCTGCTCACCTCTCAAGCTCTGTACACCACAGAATGTCTTCTTTGCCATTCATGATGACAGGAAAATGCTGGTCTTTTCCCTGCTTGATGGAGTTGGATCGGGTTGTGATGGTACGCACCTTTCCAAACTTGAGACACAAGGTGGTGAAGTGTTACTTCACAATTAGTGCTCAAAAGGCCATAAAGCCACACTTCAAGCTACTAATTACTAAACTGTTAAATAATGCAGTAAGTAATCATAGAAGCCAGTGAGGGTCTTTCTATGTGCTTGCTGTTTGACCACATCTTCAGGATGTTCACTAAAACATTTGGAAACATGCTGAAAGGGCAAGGTTACCTTCGCAACGCGGCCATGCTCCAGGCAGTCCTGTAGTTCTAGCTTATCCATACCAGAGGCACAGAGAGGCCTACAACAGAGGAGTTTCTTACAGTAAGCTTTACAGTACTATGCCATGTATATACTTGGGACAAAATGACTCAGAAAACATGCTACATCACTGCTACATCAAACTCATCCTCTTTCCATTCTGGTCTGCTGCAGTACACTGATGTCTGAAGACACTGATTTTAGATCACTAATCTTTTGATTTTTATTAATCTTGTTAATGTTAGAGCAAGGGACTGAGACGCACTGTAGGTAATGGCAATACTCATATTTGAATTTTGCCCTGACTCTATTGCTGAACAAGATCTGAGGACAATTTTTAAGTCAGCATGTAGTACGGGGTACTCCGAGTAGTAACAGAGTAACAAGTACACAACATTTAAAGGTTGTGAAAAATGTTGAATATGTCGACATTCCCAGCTTCTTGAATATTTCAGGGCAAGATCTTTGTTCTGCTAAACCCTGGTGGAGCTAGATGATGGACATGACATACTTATAGAACCTTGTCATAACTGCAGCATAATGCACAAAGCATAGCTCACATGGCCTATGGAAATACTGCTGTCTATTCATCACTGTGAGGCTAAAGATTGTGAGTGATGTTGAGATGCACAATATTTTTAAATATGTTTCCTTTTTCTCTGATGGATTTGTTTTGATGTTTTAACCAAATGATAGTTTGATAGGAGAGTTTCTGAATGCAAACGTACCACACTGCACACTGTATCAACTCTAGATCTCCATCGGCTTACTTGTAAGTGAAATAAAGATGACAACATACACCTTGCCATGGAACAGTTGAGCAGCCAATTGTTCTTACTTGTAAGTTTTTTGTCCTTAAAAAAGGGGAACACCATAAGAAAGTGCTTTACTTCCTGCACTGTTCACCCCGATTTGAATGGACATATACATAAATACATAAAGCATTATTTAATTACAATTGAATATACTGTGATAAAGAGCTGTATATTTTCCGAGCTGACACAACCTGGTGATCTGGACTCTTACAGGAAATGACATAGCAAGGTGAAAGTTGATCTGTTTGCAGACAGCTTACTTACCACTGCCATCTTTACATTTACATTTCCAGCATTTGGCAGATGCCATTATCCAGAGCCACTTATATTATCTCATTTTTATACAACTGAGCAATTGAGGGTTAAGGGCCTTGCTCAGGGACAAAAAACGGTGGCAGCTTGGTGGATTGGTAGCCCAACACCTTAACCACTATGCTACCACATGCCCCTTATCACTTGCATATTTATGGACAATGCAGTGCATTCAACAGACTATGCAAAAGGTGCTGCTGCCCAATTCCGCCTGAACACTCCGCGTTTAATTGGTTAAGCTTGTTAATGATAAAGAGTGTTCAAACCAGACATTACCAGATAAAAAGGTCACTCAGCAGACCACACATTTAGAAATCTTGCCCTTGAAAAGGATTCTCAATGTTCTAAACAAGGTCAGGTATGCGCTCGTCAGTACTCCAGGTATTTGCAGGCAAGTGGAAAGTTTTTCAGGATGGTGTGAATCAATGGACATAAACAACTTATCTCAACTTATAAATTAGTTGTCTAGATGTCTGGTTCTATACTAAAAGTGCATGTGGCAGCATTGTAGCAGAAGAGGAGATAGAAGACATTTTTTTCACAGAAGACAATCGATCTTGGCTTTCAGTAGACTCAGGTGTGGCTTCTGATTGGTTGGAATTAAAACCTGCACCCCGCAGTGGCCCTTTGCAGATAAGACTGATCTACAATCTAAAACAATATGTTCTACAACTTGCCATAGAAACTAGTAGAAGATATAAAGTGGCCTTTGTTTTAGATCACTACAGCCAGACATCAAGCAAACTGCAAGTGTTCTTGGTCAGCAATCATTGTCACCTTTTGTAGGCCTTAAACATGTCCCGCTGTGGCCAAACCTAGCTTGCTTTATCGCAACACTGGAGTTTGAAGGATTCATTCATTCATTCATCTTCTACTGCTTATCTGATCTACCTTGGGTCACTACCAGGCGTCATCAGGCATCAAGGCAGGATACACCCTGGACGGAGTTGCCAACCCATCGCAGGGCACACACACTCTCATTCACTCACGCTATCACATACTACGGACAATTTTTCCAGAGATGCCAATCAACCTACCATGCATGTCTTTGGAAATACAAAGTGATTATTTCTTGAGTGATTCTCAGTAAAGTAGAGGGAAGTACATATGAGTGAAACCACCCTGGCAGCCCTCCAATCTGTTCAATCACAGTTACACACATAAACCGAATTTATTTCTCTTTTTAATTGTTAATAATAGTGAATTATCAGAAAAACAGAATAGTCTGTAGCCTTGATACATCATCATAAACTGGAAATATGCTCAATGCACATATCCAGATGAAAAAGGGGATTTCAGGATGCTGAATGTCATTTAAAGATGAATTCCCTGAACCAATACCAATACTCTGGATAAATACTTTTTTAAACTTGTTCTTTTTACAACGATATCCATAATATATCTAAAAAAGGGAAATCAGAAAACAATCTATTTTCTCAGTAGTGAATATGTGAAAGAACACCTACTTCTTAGGAAGCCTTTAGCAACATTGTAGTTTAACTTCTTCATTTAAATAAACATGAGAAATAAAAAAAGAAATAAAGAAAAGAGAAATAAAATGTAGATTACCTATTCATTCCAGGCAGGTTGCCCCAGAAATATCGAGCTCTGTGGGCAGCTGACACTTCAATAGCATCAATCATCACTGGATTGCACTGGATTGGAACACATTAACATGTTAAAAATACAAATAAATAGTTAAAACCTCAGCTCCTACATCTTAATATTACTATTCCTTTCTGAAGGACACGTTTTCTCTATTGAAATGAGACAGATAATTAAAAATGCCCACAACAAGAAAAAAAGAGAATCTGCACTTTTCTGCACTCCAGCATCATCTATTAATCAATCAAACAATAATCTCAGCTGATCCGTTTGACTTTAAGAACTGGTTTATCACTGAGGACAACTCACTCACTCACTCATTTTCTACCGCTTATCCGAACTACCTCGGGTCACGGGGAGCCTGTGACTATCTCAGGCGTCATCGGGCATCAAGGCAGGATACACCCTGGACGGAGTGCCAACCCATCGCAGGACACACACACTCTCATTCACTCACGCAATCACACACTAGGGACAATTTTCCAGAGATGCCAATCAACCTACCATGCATGTCTTTGGACCGGGGGAGGAAACTGGAGTACCCGGAGGAAACCCCCGAGGCACGGGGAGAACATGCAAACTCCACACACACAAGGTGGAGGCGGGAATCGAACCCCGACCCTGGAGGTGTGAGGCGAACATGCTAACCACTAAGCCACCCTGCCCCCCACTGAGGACAACTTTTGTGAGGAATACAAACCTCAAGGAAGCGGGAAATGTCCCGTTTGTCGTTGACGCCCATTGCAACCACGTTCTCAAACATCCAGAAGAAGGGCCGGTCTTCTCCTTCTTTTGGCCTTGCTTCACTCAGCAGGCGATAGAACTCAAAGAACAGACGGCCAGTCCCTTCTGCAAAGATTATGTACACGCCGGGCTTTATGTGTTGATTAGAGTAGAAAGCCAAAGAGTAAAGTAATTTTAAAGTTACGTGTCAGCAACAAAAGGTTTTCTTGTTATGTTTAACTTATGACAATTAAAGCAGGAGCAGCCACTTGATGGATTTTTACTGATATATTTTTGCATTATTATTATTATTATTATTATTATTATTATTATTATTATTATTATTGTTGTTGTTAATTAATCAAATAATCTTTTTTTAGGTTTTACCATGCTGTGTTCAGTGTAATTTCATTTTTACTAGTACTACTAGTTTTTACTAGTAGCTCTTTACGAGGGTTAACAATTAATTCAAACAAAAATTCATGTATCAAATCAAAAAATACAGTACACTGAAAAATACAGTGTAGAACCGGTTTAAATAACGGCTTGTCTGCGCTCTTATATTGGCGAGGAACAAATTTAACATATCTAACATTCTGTGCCCGAGCAGGCATTGTCATCTTTCGTAATTCATCTTTTAAATTTTGGGTAATTGACCAGAGGTTTCTTGATATCCAACTTGCACCAATATTTCCCCCTTACAACAACGAGCACTTTTGTGATGTTCAGTGTTTTCCTGATTCTTGCTACCTGCTACCTTTGTGTTTGTGTCTTTTAGGTTTGTTGTCTTGACTCTTTTATCATTTTTTTTGTCCTTCCCGGTGGTTTTTTATGTTTTTATTGTTTTCCTTAATAAACCCCTTTTTATGTTATCCTAGCAGCTGGGTCCAGATTTTATCAGTAAAGACACCACCCTTTTTCTGACTCAGACAGACAGACAGACAGACAGACAGATAGACAGACAGACAGACAGACAGGCAGTTCAGTCACTAAATGCTCACCATAAAGGCCCTTCCTTGCTGGATTGACAATAGACAGATCATTACATGGGCTTCCACCAATCACCAAGTCAAATGGTCCCCACTCTGCAATCTGTGGAAGAAAAAACAACACCATGTAGTATTAATCCACACATTACCCCTCTACCCTGCTCCACCTAGCACTCACATCCCCAACTATCAGTTTCCTGTTACTGTTTTTGTTGCACTTCAAGCACAAATGCCATTCAAACACTCATTGTGCACTAAAATCTATATCATTCACAGGTCTTAGTATTTCAAACATCGAGTCTTGCACTGACAAGCAGTACAAAGCCA